>NC_056564.1:31701693-31764842 GCF_013358625.1 Macadamia integrifolia | reverse complement strand
TCTCTCTCTCTCTCTCTCTCTCTCTCTCTCTCTCTCTCTCTCTCTCTTCTTGCTTTTTCTTCAACGTTGTTCCTTATTTCTACAGCCGCCATCATTATCATCTCTCTCTCTCTCTCTCTCTCAAAATAGGATGAGATAAGAAAAAAATCAATATAATTATTTTCAGGCACTGAACATATGAGAGACTTGGCCACACATATCCAAAAACCATGTTTACATATTAATCATCAGGGAAAGGATTTGGATAGTAAAACTTGCAGATATGGCAAAAGACAAATTTGAATTTATAAAGTAAACAAAGCTATTGAATATCTAGAATTTTATTATTACTTATTGGGTAGATATTATTAACCTATGAGAATTTACCATAAATGCAAATCTTTACTGAAATTGGTAAACAAAACTTCAATTAGATTGGAAAGCGGTGAAAAATGAAGAAGAAAGAAGGAACAACCTTGAAGAAGAAGCAATAAGAGAGAGAAAGAGAGGATCGAGATTTCTAAGCGGAATGAAAGGAGGAGTCCACTTATATTGGGATTTTTATTATTTATTTATTTAAATATTAATAATATTAAATAAAGTTGTAACCGTTTACAACTCTGTTAGCAGGATTAACATATTTAACACGTGTCAATCATATCACTTACGTGAACATTCACCGAGCTCTGAACGTTCTGCATTCCTATTTTTCTGCACGTACCGCGACCATTTTGCCAAAAAAAAAAAGGGTTTTCTTATCGTACAACCCTACCACGTGTTCAAATTTGCCGCTGAAACGAGGTCGGAGAAGGCGATGTTGCGCGCCACGACCAACGCCTCCGAAATGCTTTGTCTTAGCTTATTCTTGAAGGAATTTTGAAGTTTTGTTTGGTCGTTATTGCTTGGCTTTGAAGAACATCCGCTCTATACGCCTTACTCTTGATCGACGCCATTCGGATTCTTCCCTTTTTTTCATCCAAGAATCAGTTTCCACCCCAAATTCTCCGGGTAAGACTAAAAAACTTAGGATTAGGGTTTTGCTAATGAAGTCCGTGGTCGAACAAACTTTTCGTGAGACCAAATTTAGGAATTCTCTATAGTAAATACAGTTAGTTGAAAACTCCGATCTCGATCTTCGTTGGTGGCTAGTCGGCTTTTGAATTTATTTGATTTGATTTGATTTGATTCGTTTCAGCAATTTCGATCTGTTTGAATGGCTATTGGGTATGGTGTTTGACGCTATGAACATTCTCTTAGTTTCAAATAAATTTGCACCTGTTTTAGACTGAATTCTAGATTGTTCGCTGTTACGATGTATTTGAACAATGTGAATTCATTTGATTGCCGTCTAACATACATCTCTTTTAGTTCTTTCAACTACTGTATTCAACTAGCTATAGAAAGCCTGCAATGCATTTTTCTGTTTCACTTGTCTGTGCTTTATAGGATTAAGTTGTACTGAAAAATTATCGGGCTAAGAACTTGTTTTTGTGAATGATATTTTGTTTGGTGAGACTTGATTGATAGCAAGTTGTTGAAATATTAACCAAATTCGAAGTGTGTGTATTTTGGGTGATGAGACATTCTTGGACATTCTGTTCGAATTAAGGATTTAATATATTTATTAATTTATTTCTACTATTTGGTTATTATTCAAACAAGGGAGTAATTTTGTTCTTCATTACAATCTTCAAAACCATTATGATATGGCGAGGAATGCCTGTTAACTAATTGTTGAGAAGTAAGAACCAAAGAATATTGTCTTCCCTGAAGTTGATCATGCCTGTTGGAAGGACTATGATATTATGAAGCACATGATAGTGGAAGTTTTATCCTCCTCGGGCCTAAAGAAAGAACCCATGCAGCCTTCCAATTTATTATAGGGAAATATGCAGCACCACCCCTTGAGGAATGGCACTTTTAACGACCCCCTACATTACCGACAATTATAACCAGACCCACTACCATCAATCTCTGTTAATTGTAAATTGAATGGACTATTTTAGCCTTTTGCCTAAAACACATACAACCCAACCCAAACTACCAAACCCTTCTACCGTGGAGACCAGAGGAGCACCGAGCGTTCATCCCTGCTAGCAAGCTACTATCCATTGCTGCAACTCACTCTGGTCACCTGAGGATGCATCAACATCTGGCAAAAGTAAGATTTCCAGTGAACAAATATTCTGACAGCATCAAAAGAAATCAACCAATTTGAGGGCTTGAGATCCTGATAAACCATTGTGTTGTGTACTGATCTCAATCCCCACTCGTTTCCCCCCTTTTTTTTTCCATTTACATTTTATTTGTTTTCTAATTTTTTTCCCTTCTCTCCATCTCTCTCCTCTTGTGTGGAAATGAAATAAAGGAGAGAGAGAGAGAGAGTGGAAAGCAAAGGGTCGGCAATTTCATTGGGCTTTTTTTTTTTTTTTTAAAACAAAAACCACAAATGACATGAGTCTTGACACAACCCTTTCTTCTTCAAGTTATTTGAGTTATGGAGAGAAATTGAGAAAGAGACAAAGTCAAGAGAGAATCAATGACGAGAGGATGCATAGGATAAGCAGCAGAGAGTAGATAGTGAGTGTGTTCTTCCTTGTGCATAATATTTTGAGGGAGAGATTGAAAGAGGGTGTGTTGGATAAGCAGTAGAGGAGTGGGCTATTGTGCTGATGTGCACTGCCAATAATAGAGCTGATGGCCATTGCTAGAGCTGCTGTGAAGTTGGGATCGGTGGTGATGGTGGTGATGCTGTGATGACCTTAGGCTGCGTTTGGTAATGTTTATGTTCTAGAAACGTGACATTTAATGTCAAAAACAGAAATTTGAGTTTCTGTGTCAAAATGTCGTTTTTTTATTTTTTTGGAACGAAGCTGGAACTACGGAACTACCTTTTGTCGTTCCGTAAATTCTTGTTTCTTTCGTTTTTTTTTTTCACTTTTTTGTTTCCAAAAAAACGAAACACACCATAAATGCACCAAACTTTATTCCGTTTTTTTGTTCCCATAGAATGAAAAACTCCAGAAACATTATTTTTAGAACATTACCAAATGCAGCCTTAGCCAGTTGAGGTGATAGTGTAGCACCAAAGTTCTGTGCTATTACTCCGGCTTGGCCACCAAGGAAGGGAACATGGAATCAATTGGATTGGGTAGCCACAACTAGGCACGAATTCTAGGAAACTCTTCATAGTCCTCCCTTTTCCAAATTGATTTACTAATTAGGTTGCAGATCCTATTATCTCTGAAAGCCCATCTCATCTTCTTCTTCTTCAACTCTTAATCCCTCAGTTAGTCAGTTGCCATCGCCGCTGTTCGGGGTTTTTGTATTATTCATGATATGTCGGACGTTGAGGAGTTAACAATGGTCGTTGGGGTTTTGGTTCTTCAATTTGAGGAAAAAGAAGAAGAGAAAGGAAAGAGAGATAATAGCTTGTTAGGCCAAGGGCATACTTGGTAGTTCACGTTTATAACGGTATTTTGATATTTAAAAAATAGGGTGATTTACAACGCCACCCCCTAGAGTATGCCACTATTAGAGAGACACTCCTTGCATAATACCAAATTATACTCAGACCCCCTGCCGTCAGTCACTATTAAGTGAGAATTTAAAATGACATTTTTACCCTTTTAAGTAAAACACATGACCCTAAGCCCCTAATTACGGGTCCCCAAGTCAGTATTCGGATGAAAAATCTTGTCTGGACCAAGGATCGCTCACTACCATGGCTATAATAATGGAAAATAGTAAAAAGAAAACAGAAAAAGCAGTGAAATTGGGTAGGGTTGAACACTTGGGCTTATAGGCAATATAACGAGTTGGGCACCCCTCTTAGCAGCATCTTGGATCGCTTTGCGTGCTTGAGCAATATTCTTCCCCTTGTCACAACTTACTGCTAGTTAGTAAAGTCCAACCTTGAATTGTAGTGCAATGGATTAGTTCCAAATCCAGAAAGGCATTGCGAACAACCCATAAAAATAAGAACAAAAAAGAAAAAGAGGAAGCTCTTCAGCACATCTATGCAAAAACCTCATTCACTCCCATAGATTAATTTTACCATAAAGTGCTAACTAAAACAAAAACACTAGCAGATGAAAGGCGGAACTTATCTCTCACCTTTGGTATTTTGGGAAGCGACAATGGAACTGAGTGAGGTGAGACTAGCATACTCTGAAGCATGAGTTAGGGCCATCATGCAATCTGACTGCGTAGCTTAAAATGGAGCAACCACTCTCGCCTCTTCTCCGTAATCATATTTGTTACTTTCTTCTTCTCCTTCGTATTCGCTGAGATTCGTTTTTCAGAGATCTATTCCGGCGATTGATCCTCACAATATGTGCAATAACCTAGTTTCAGGTTTCTTAAACTTCAGATTTTGTATCCCTTTTGTTCCAATTTTATGCATTCCAATAGATTCCTGAATCTCATTTATTCAAAGATGTTACACATTCTCAAAGATGGATTTTGCAGACTGGTAATTCATTGAACGCCCTAATATCATTGTGGAAGATGAACTTCCATCCATTCAAGTGAGCCCAGACCACAATATCCATAACCTCAATAGTGGTTCTCTCAAGCCAACCTCTTGAGTACTCAAATGCCTTTATTCTCCACACACTTGCACTGAGAATTGCAAGGAATTGGAGAGTGCGCATGCTGTAAAGTCAGAGATGGATTTGGAGAAAGGAGGGAAATCATCAGCTAAAGAGAAGATAGAGCACAATCGGTTTGGGGATGAAGAAGATGGAGCTAAGTTGTGAGGGGTTAAGAGAGGGTGTATTAGGTACTTCAGATTTTAGAAGGGTATTTTGGTATTTAGAAAAAAAATATATCTGTTGATGTCAGCATTTAAGGTATATTTCTTAACAGTGACTAAAGGCAAGGGGTCTAAGTATAATTTGGTATTATGTAGGGGTTGTCTCTCTAATAGTGGCATTCTCTAGGGGGTGGCACTGTAAATTACCCTAAAAAATATTAGTCAGTTGACATCATACCTTAACAGATATTCCCTAACAGAAATTGACAGTAGGGGGTCTTGTTATAATTGTTAGTAATGTAAGGGGTGTTTCGTTAAAAGTGGCATTCCTCAGTGGGTGGCGCTATACATTTCCCTTTATTATAATTGGTTTCATTTGACCAAACAAGAAAAACAAGTTATCAATTTTTTAAATTTCAATTGTCATTATTTAACATAAGCAGCATTGATTTGTCATCTTCCTTGCTCAGGGTACGATTTTCCATGTTACTATGGTTCATGGATTTCCCTGTGAATTCAGAGTTTTTTTTTTTTTTTAGATGTTGGTATCTACACGACATGCTTTTTTTTGGGGGGGGGTGAATTACTCGACATGGTTCAGTAGTGATTGGAAGCAAAAGTCAATTCCGAAAGCAACTTCATTTAGAATTTGCTATGAATTGACTCCCTTTAGCTGAGATGTTCATCATTCATGGGGAACTTGGCTTTGCAAGAAGGGATCCATGTTATTTACATAGTAGTAGAGGGGTTATATGCCTATAATGGATAGTTTCATTGGTATCTTTGTGAAGCTTAAAGGCCTATTTATTTTCCCTAAGATTGTAGTTTTTGAGCCAACCAATGGGTGATTTTATGTACCTCAAGATTGTAAGTTTGATTTTCAAAGAATTGAGGATTTCAATTGCTGGATCTATCTCTAGTAATGATTGTGGATTAGATATGAGTGAAATTTTATCTTTGAGAATGCATTAACAGAAGAATTTATTTCTTATCATGGTGGTGGGATGATGAGGTCCAGACAACCATTAAGACTAAGAAAGCTTGTTTTAAGACCTGTCAAAGGACTAAAGAAGTATATTGTTACCAGACAAAGCTGAGAAGACTGTGAGGATAGCATGGCCAAAGAAATATGAGAAGCTTTATCATAATTTGAACACTAAGGGGGGATGCTATCTATAAGATAGCTAAAATTAGAGAAAGGATGAGTAGAGATTTTGACCATGTGAAATATATTAAGATCTAGGATGGTAGGCTCCTATTAAGAGATGAGGGCATTATGAAGAAATGGAAAATGTACTTTTTTGACCTCCTAGATGGAAACACCTTGGGTAGGAGTGGCCTGGAAGAATACATTACGCATCAAGACACCATATGCTCTAGATATATATGAAAGTTTGTAGTGGCCGAAGTTAAAGAAGCATTGAGAAAGATGAAAGTAGGCAAAATAATAGGCCCTGATGAAGTCCCAATTGAGGTGTCGAAGAACTTAGGACAATGTGGGGTATCTTGGTTAACCAACATTTTTAACAAGATTTTGCACACAAACTGATGTAGGGGGATGTACCAATCGCAAGGAAAATGCTAGATGATTGGAAGAGAACCACTATAGTTCCGATCTACAAGAATAAAGGTGATATCCAAAGTTGTAATAACTATAGAGGCATAAAACTAATTAGTCATAAGGGTACTTTAGGAATAAGTTTGTTATATTCTTGTCTCTTATTGTATTTTCTATTTTTCCCTTTTACCTCCCTAAGGAGGTGTATGTAATTCCTTTCATCTTGTTAGTGAAGTAATATATATATATATATATATATGTGGTAGAGAAACATTCTACTTTCTCTCTTGTTCTCTTTTCTCCTTCAACCTTCTTCTCTCATCACTCCTTCAACCACCATTCTAACTATACTCTGAAATGGAGGGAGAAGGTCATCGAAAATCCACTTGAGAAGAGAAACTACTATCTCGGAGAACCAATTTTGTTTTGTGCTAGATAGATCCACGACATAAGCTATTTACTTACTCAGGAGGCTCATGGAAAAGTTTGGAGCCGACAAGAATGATCTCATATGGTCTTTATTAACCTAGAAAAAGCCTATGGCAGAGTCTTAGAGAGCTAATATGGCATACTAAAGAAGAGATGGGCATCAAGTAAGTATATAGATATAATTAAAGATATGTATGAGGACGCAGTGACTAGCGTGAGAACCATGGGAGGGCAAAGTAGTGAATTCCCAATTACAATTGAACTATATCAAGGATCTACTTTAACCCTTATTTCTTTGCGCTTACCATAGATGATTTAACCAGGAACATTCAAGACAAAGTACCATGGTGTATGCTTTTTGCTGATGATATTGTTTTGGTAGAGGAGACAAAAGATGGGATCAACTTTAAGTTGGAGCTATGGAGATCAACCTTGGAAACAAGAGGGTTTAAACTAAGTAGAACGAAGACGGAGTATATGACTAATAGTCAGGTGGATGGCATGGTGAAGATTGAGGAGAGAGAGGTACTGAAAAGTGATCATTCTAGGTATTTGGGGTCAATCTAATGTAGAACGAGGATTGACAAGCAACCTAATCTCAACTGCAAGATTTTATAATCAAAGAACAACCAGATACCAACCAACACAGACCAATAAATCAGACCAGCAGAATATAAAAGCAAACCAGCAGGCTGTCGATCTCAATAACCAGTACTACTTAGGACAGATCAATATCGGCCAAGTAGGAATAAACCAGGGGCTGATAAGGATCCTCTATAGCCCAATCAATAATAAAATATCCCAGGGAAGTACAGAAATCATAAGGGCACAGACTGCACAGTAACTCCTATCGGTTTCAGTACTTGCTTGAAAATCTCACTAAAAGACAAAAAGAAAGAGATTTTCTATAACTCAACAATCAAAGCATAGAAGGGGCTCAGATAGGGATCGAGTTCCTCCTTAGGTGAGGGGAACCTTTGGTTGAAACATCAGCCAAAACCGATAAAGGGATAGGCCTGGGAAGAATCTAAAATTCCTTCACAAGGGCCTCTATCGCTGGATAGAACTGATAAAAGGATTGATCTAAATACCTGTGACGGCAAACCAGCACTTGAACACCTTGAATACCTTAGAAAAGAAAAGAAGAATACTTGAAGAAGATCCTCCTGGGCTTCCCACCGCAAGGAGTCGAATGGATCACACACCAATCCCTTCTCTTTGATCAAACACGAAGAAACCTCACAAGGAGAAGCAGTGACAGCAGCATATAAGTGTTCACAAAAATCATGGGCTATAATGAGAGCCCTCCTCTTTATTTATAATATTGATTGGGGGGGGGGGGGTTTACAACTTTAGAAACTAAAATACGTGCTAAAACTGAATTGAAAGCTTACAATCTTCTAGTTGCTAAAACTGGAAATAGAAACTAGGAATTAAAGAGTACTGAAATTAGAAACTAACTATACTGAAATTAGAAGCTAATTTACCCCATCAAAGCAAATCGTGGGCCTTAGTACTAGGCTTGGTCGACCCCTCTCTTCTTCTTCCTTGAATATGTCTTCAATGCTGCATCACAATCCTAAATAAAGAAGGTGATATAGAGGATGATGTTTCAGAGAGGACTAAAGTAAGATGGATGAAGTGGAGAGATGCGTTTAGCTGTTGTGTGACCGACGTATTCCTTCAAAGCTTAAAAGAAAATTATGTGCAGCTAGACTAGGAAGGATAAAGTCAGGATTGATCATATTAGAGCTTAGTAGGGAATTGAGCCGATTTATGGTAAGATCCTAGAAAGCCGTTTGAGGTGGTATGGCCATGTTCAATGGAGGCCTGGGGATGGCCCAGTAAAGGGGAGTGATCTTATTCAAATTGAAGGAACTAAAAGAGCTAGGGGTAAGACTAAAATGACCATAGGATAAGTAATGAGGAAAAACATGTATAGTTATCCCAAGTATGACCTCAAATAGATCTGATTGGAGGACAAGAATCTATGTAGCCGACCCCATTTAAGTGAGTTTTTACTATTTTGTTGTATTGTGTTCTTTCCTTTTTACGGCTTCTTATCTTTTGCTGTCTTTGTTCGGATCCATGTAGCCAACCCCATTCAGTTGGGATAAGGCTGAGTTGTTGTTGTTGTTGTTGTGAGGGATTTGGAAAAGTGAGAAAACAAAATTTCGTGCGAAAAGTTCATGTGATTCCATATTTGAATGCAAGATAACACCTCTGCTAAAGAATTTAAAACCTGCATTTTCTGTCTTGGATTAGCTGGATTTATTGGTTTATCAATTGTCACACAAGGAAATTGTAAGGCTATGAACTATGAAGTAACTTCTACTGGCCAGTGCAGCTAATACAGAGATATTTTTCTGTGCAGATCTACAGGTTTGTCGACCAAGGTCAATTTCTTTCAAATACTCAGACAACTTTATCAATTTAGACTTCTGAAGGTACTTGTGATTTTTGAACATCAGTTGGTTATTACATTTCCTTCTCTTTTCAGTGAAAGATAACCCCTGCACTCTGTGTATCTTTCCATAGAAAAAGAACTTGATGATTGTTCCCTTCCTATTGACAAATGGAATGTTTCGAACATTGGTTTTGGAAACAAAACAGCTGGCAAGCCGTTCAGGCCTGGTTGTTGGCAGTTCTAACATTCTGACTAATAGTTTAAATGGTTAAATTGGTTAGCAGCAGTTAATCTAATAGAAATGATATTTCTGTTAGATTTAAGTTTTCCAAGAGAACAAGCTGCAATATGGTGGTTAAGTGTTTATGTAATATGTGTGGCTTTCAGGTCTGAGGTTCAAACTTTTTTTAAATCACTTCTGAAGAAATTTTTTTATATACATAATTAATTGCCACATATCCTCTTCGAATAGGATGGTCCATTAAACATGCAATGGTTCTAAGTTCTAACCTTGGGGTGGACCATTCAGGCACATTAATCGACAGTCTATAGATCAAAATTGTTGCTTAAGTTTTCATGGTATTCGATCTGTTGTGATTCAACTCATCATGTCCGTGTTTATGCTTGTTAGAGATTGCCCTTGATCATGGAAACTGAAGAACCTAAAAATGGAGAATCAAGCATGTCTTTAATGGTGAGGATCCCGCAATCTACAAGAATATTATAGTTTGTTTTTCTTGAATAATTTGACTTTAACTATTTATATGCTTCTGTGCCTACTTATTTATTCATGACAAAGCCCAAATGGATTTTGCCCTTTCTGGAATATGTATGGAGAAGATTTAAGAGATAGTGGGTTCTTTTTGATGCGGATCCGGGTTCCAAGAGATTGAAATCGGATCGCTTAGGGCCCACTTGGCACAATTGTACAGTTTATGAGGTCTTCTTCAACTAAGTCACAATGGAACTCAAGACCAGCGGCAGCCAGTCATCTTCAACTCGACCCAGATTTGTAAACAAGGTCCTAGTGCATGGAAGATCACATGCAGGTTTGGCACATCACTAGCACTGTCGGTTCCATTTCTCACAGATGCCAAACAAGAGCTTAGATTAGATATTCCAAATCTGAAATTTCTCCTGGCGATAAACAGAGACCAGATCTGCACTCAATCGGCTCACACAACAGGATCAAAGCTTTGGGGTTATTGTTATTGGGTTTGAGTCACCTCCATGGTAGCTTCCATCGACCCAAAACTCTGATTCAATCTGTCACAGAATAGGGGGTCAGCAAGCTCCTTTGTTGACGTTGATCTATCGCCCAGCAGAGACAGGAAACAGTAACCAACAAAAATAAAATGGGTAATAAAAAGTGGGAGATAAGTAGGGATGACAGGAAGGAGAAGAGATGGAAGAGAGTGATGGGAAAGAAAGGAGATCAAGGGAGTAAGAAGATTATGAAACTCACAGCATCTATGGTTTCAGCCAAGCAATAAGCTGTCATTCAATTTCTTCAAAATCTCAAGTCTAACGATTGAGTTCATCCATTACATGACTAATATAAAGAAAAAAAATCAAACAATTAATGGAAACTACTTGAAAATGGAAACTATTCTAAAATTAGAAGCTAGCTAATTTCATAGGAAATTATTTCTAAAACAAAATAAAATCAAATCAAAAGATTTTTTTTTTCTAAGTCGATCGTGCAACTGCATCACTTTTTCTTTGTTTAATGCATGCCGTATTGTGTCAGTTACCTGTGGCTGCACCTTTATCCTTATCCTGAATTTAAATGGCTCCTCTACGTCCAATAGAACTCAAAAAAGCGACGATCTTAAGTTTGAAGAAGTCTACTATGTATGCATGTCTGTGTTATATTTTATTTCTTAATTGAAGATTGTGATAATGAGGGGTTGTGCATTCTTTTGCTTTAGCTCTTGAAGCAAAGTGTTCACTACCGTTTCACCTCAAAGCTCAAACTATTAGGAAAGGGCAGCGTCAATGTATACATCAACACTCTTCCGCACGTGCAGGCCATAATCCCATGGTCCTTGCATGTGGAGCCCATGCGACATTTGCTTCAAGTGGCATAAAGGGAGAAGAAATGTAGGGAGAAGAAATGTTGGGAGAACTCTTCGCGTCAAAATCATCTGCAGTGAGGCGGTGAGGTGCGGTGAGGTGCAGTGAGCATCCAACGGCTGGCGTGCATGGCCGGGCCCTCCCAGTTGTTGGATGCTCACTGTACCTCACCGCTCACTGCAGACAATTTGGATTCGAACTCTTCCGATGCACTTCCCAAGAATCGAACACTTGACCTCCTTGCTCTGATACCATGTTTGCTACCGTTTCACCCAAAAGCTCGAATTGTTAGGAAAGGGCAACGTCGATGTATACATTATAATACAAAGATTAAGCTTAAGAGATTGCAGTATGAATCTCTGTTTTTGTATGTTAATTGTCACTTTTTTCTGGATTTTGATGAGGAAGGGGATGAATTGTTATTCCTTGTACGTTATCTACAGACCATCGTCTTGATTTGGTGGTGCTACTACTTCTGGAAGGCTTGGAAAGCTTTGGAGGAAGATAAATCCCTTGTTGAAATTTGGCTTGTGGATATGGCTTGAACCTCATTTTCTCTTTTCTAACTCATTTCAACTAAAAGAAAAGGATTTGCAGTGTGATTACACTATAATTCTTAGCATTCTTTTACCTTCTATTGGTGTGGCCGTTTGGGGAAATTAATTTTTTTTTCTTAACTGCCAAAAAAATTCTTCAGCTGCTTTTACCTACATTTGAGCTGTTGTGATGTAGATCAAGTCCTCCCTTAACTTGGGTTATCTTTTCAGCTTATTTAGGTTCTATGTTACTACAATCGAGCAGCATAGTTCGGTGGTATTTTCCCAGATTGTGTGGGAGTTCTTGGGTCTCTTGAAACCCAAAATTGTGGGGGTATTTTTCTTGCCTTTATTAGTACTTTGGACAGCAAGCAATAAGGGCAATCTTCAAGCTACCGATTGGAGAATTCTAGAGCTTTCTTGTCTTCACTCGCTTGGGCAGCAAGCTTACCAAAGGGAATCAGATGGAGACTTTTCTAGAAGATTTTGTTAGATTTATTTCCTATTTGTTTTATTTCATTTTTGGTTGATTCTTCTTGTACAAAGGAGATCTCTTTCGGAGACTTCCTTTAGTTCTAGTTTCCCCTTCTAGTTTGTTTCCTTTTCTTTGTTCAGTTCATTTTCTATTTTACTTCTTTCCTTTTATTAGGGAAGCCTTTTTCCTATATAATGTAATTACCGATAAGAGGTCCCCCACAATTTGAAGCAATGAAGAATGTTTGTTTACAAACTGTGGGCTGTGACTTGTGAGATGCAGTCGAGGTGAGAGGCTCAACCCATTGTCCCTTTCTTCTTTCCCCTTCTTTTCCCTCCATCGATTTCCCTTCTTTCTCCTTTTTATCTTCATTGTTTTTTTATGGGTTCCAAGCTCTGTCCGATAGTTGATTATAAGCTTTTGAAGACCAACATCAGTCTCTGTTGGTGCTGTTGTGTTCAAAGACCTGTGTCAGCCTGAAGGAATACTTTTTGGGAAGCAGTAGACCTCCCTAAATTCCTTGAACCAGCAGCTGGTTGAGCCCCTGTTTTGAAGACATATTGGGCTCCCCGAGGAAGCCATTCAACCCTCGCTGCTTGGTCAGCAGAGGCCTACTTCTCAAGTTTTTGAAAGTTTCCTTTTTCATGACCTAAATCAAGAACCTTCAGATCTCAGCCATCAGCCTTCAGCCTTCAGCCTTCAGTTTAGGCCATAACTTTGAAGGTTATTTAAGGCTGCCAGAAGCCACCTTCGACCAGGAGTTCACCCTTCCTGGGCTTCCTACTGTGTGAGTTATTGTAATTCTCTGATTTGACCTAAATCTCCCTGATTAATATCAAGGTATTACTGGAGGTTTGGTTCATATTATTAGAACTTGTTTCTGATTGATATTTAAGTCCTAATATTTTATGAATGTTAGATGGCTTATCATCACATTGGTTGATGAACGTTTCCTCTATTCTGCCCTAGCCGATAGGGTTATTCTTCCTTATTCAGTTACTGTTTTGGGACTGCCAATGTGTGGATTTCAGTACCAGTGTTGGAGTTGTTCGATCCTAATTGGGTTTGGTTGTTCATACTCAATCTTACATTATGTTGTCACTGTTTCAGGCACGCAATGGTGCTTTGGGAAATGAGGGGCTCATCCCTCAGCTATTTACTTCTATGCCAGCACTCAACGAAGCTGCTTCTTATCTTGTACAAACGACTTCGTATTTTACTAGCTGTTTCACTGATTTTTCTGGTGAGTTCTTTCTGTACACATCACTATATGATTCCTTCCATTCCTTCTTGCTTGAACGTTCATATGGACTATCCCCTCCCCCTGAATTTCATGAAAAAATAAAGTAAAGAATCCACCTCTCAGACTAGTGGTCTAAGATGTGGTATCATGGCCTGGGAAACCTTTTCCTTGTTTTGTAAGTGTTAACATAAGTACTCAGACTTTGATAATTTTTTGCATTATAAACTTTTGTTTTTTTAGTTAATGCTTATTGAGATCAGCCGGGCTGGAATTTGTCTATCATTTGAAAATTTCATTTCAGTAGTCTTGTCCTTATTCCTCCAAGTTCGATAATTTCAAATTTGATAAGGTCACTAGGAAAACTTTTGTTTGTTTTCCTGGATTTCATTTTGGGTGAATAATAAATACATTAAAACTATACACTTGTCCACATGCATCTTATATATTTATTTATCCACTCTATACAAACTATACGCTTGTACACATGCATCGAAACAAACATTCCATGTTTTAGCCCTCCCCACACCCCCCCCCCAAAAATGGTAAAAAGGTGTCGTCGTAATTTCTCAATACAACCTCCTCTTGTTTGCTCCAAAAGATGTTCCTTTACGTTCTTTGCATGAACCACCATCTTATACCTCTCTGTTCATATCTGCAATTGTTTCCATGAGGTGCCATCATTCTCTTTCAACTCGGAAATTTGTAACTTCACAGTGAAGTTACTATGGTATAGAAATACCTCTATTAATAAATTTGTGGGAATTTAGTAGGTCAATTTAGCTTTAAGTATTGCCATATGTGCAGAGTTAATCAACAATATTTGTGGCTTGTGGAATATGATGGCTTAGGTTGATCTTTGGCCCATACACAACTATTTTAAATTTAAATCCATGCACTAGATCAACCAAGAAATCTATCAAATAGTTAGGTTTTCTTTCTCAAGGCATCAATGGCCATGCTTTGTCAATCTGATATTGATTTTCCCTCAAAATTCAATTTTCCCTTGTTCATTTCTGAATTTTTTTAAGAGATCAGTCGTATACTTTGTTGTTAATTTCGAGCCCTTACCTCCTTGCATTTGTTATAGATGGTTGACTTTGCATTTTCTGGATGAAATACAATGCAATGTTCTGTTTGATGATGGTATAATTTTGATCTGTGATTGGGTATGTGGACTTGCTTTAGTGTACTGATGTCAACCTGATATGTTATTAGTACCAACTCCTCATACTACCCTTGATGCTGATGGAGTAATGACTTTCTCTTTCTGTAATGTAAAATTTTGTTGTTCTCTTAACAATACTCCTTTTCTTTTCCAACAAACATATATAAATGATATATTCTAAGGAATCTTACTTGTAAGAAACTTTAAAAATATTATGAGTTAAACGATGCTTTGAGTCACCAGGGCAGGGTACACTAGTACTCTGTGTCTCTCTCTCCTCTTCACAATTCACATGCAAATATGAAATGACCTCTATAACGCCCCAAACTCAAGTAACAGGTATGGTGCTGCCCACACGGGCAATGATCTAAAATGATCACTAAATCTTTCACCAATAACTCATAAGCTTTGTCACCACTGCTACAACATAATTTATTATTGTATTTATATCTATTATTTATGATTTAAAACTCAGTATTTCAATTAAATGAATCCTCTAATTGTAAATTCCAATAAAATATACATCTCTAACATAGTCTTAAAAAGTAAGCAACATTTGCACAACTGGCTCTCCCTCTGAGACAGGTCACACCTCTAGTGATCTGTGGGAAATAAATAATGGGATGAGCTATACAGCCTAGTAAGACAGAACATGGCACAACCACATATAATACAAAAATACAGCTATCCAGAAATTTTTTCAAATACATGCATAATATTTCCATGATATAAAAACATGATAAGTTCAAATGTTCACAAAACGTTGTGAACATAAATAGCATGTCACCTCACAGGGTAGTTTCTTGACTTTAGTTTCACTTTCTCGTTCATTGGCATAAGGATAATTTACAACGCCACCCCCTGGAGAATGTCACTATTATAGAAACACTCCCTCTGTTTCACCAAATTAGACTCAGACCCCCTGCCGTTATTCTCTGTTAAAGAATATACCATATATGCTGATGTCATCTAGTATATATTTTTTAAATACCAAAATACCCTTGCTGTAGTATCTCTCTCTTCTTTCTCTTTCGTTTTTTTCCTTTTTCTGAATCTCCCCTAACTCATCGAACCACTCCTCCTCCACTGGAGATCTCACTCTCCACCTCTGTGACCCTCCAAGTGCTCCCACCATCGTCGCCTTTGACCAAATCATCTATTTTTCGATTCTGCTGCACTTCGTTTCTTGTATTGAAACCCTGATTTTGAACCCTCGGTGGGGAGTTTCAATCCTCCTTCCAAATCCTCTGTTCGGTTTCAAAGCTCGATCTGGGTGCCATGGCCGTTTCAAGTGCTCCGATCACCATGAAAGAAGTTTTAACTCTAACTCACTCTCAATTGTAACAGTTCACGACTCTCTCTCTCTCTCTCCATTTGTTAAAAAACATCTCTACTCTCAGCCAAACAAGGTGGAAGAACAGAGTAAAACCAAAAAACCATATAACAGAGACAGATCAGAAAGAAAAAAAAAATCAGATGGAAGAACAGAAAAAAATTACTCAGCTTTACTTTCATCCGAACTAAGAGGATGAATAGAGAAATCAGTTGAAGAAAATATCACATCCCTCTTTTCCCATTTTTGTTTCGTTTCTCACGCCCGAAGAACCCTAATTGGCGCCAACCACACCTCTGCTCGTTTCTGCTCTTGCTATGTTTTTTTTTTTTTCATATCTTGATTCATTTTTTCTGCTCTCGTTAGGTTTCTGGTGTTTCCAGATATTTTTTTCCCATTCTTATTTTGGTTTTCTGAAGAGAAACCGAGAGGAATGATGTTCGCATTCATTGGATTATTCCCATTCTTATTTTGGTTTTCTAAAGAGAAACGGGGAGGAATGATGTTCGCATTCATTGGGTTAATAATCCAATTCCACTTGAGCATCTTTCATATTTTCTGGAAAAGAATATGCCTAAAGATTTGAGTCATAAAGAGATGTTAAAATGGGAAAAGAAGATAATTGAAATAGTAAAGTGTTACGAGTTATATGTAAATATAGTGTGTGGCTTTAATGTAAATGATCAGAAAAATGCTGGTAGAAATAATTCAAAGATGTGGTATGAAGGAAAGTCTCTGGCGGTCATGGCGCCTACGACGGTGATATTCAGCCCATTGAATTTATCCCTGCTGTGAGATTTGACATTTTTAAGGAACCTGCAATGGTTTTCCTTCTTAAAGCATGTCTGTTGGACTGATTTTGTGTGTCCGAAGCACCGGAAGTAGAGAATTCTTCTTAAAGCATGTGTGTTGGGGTGGCAGATTCGCTCGCAACAAAGACATGGGAGAGATTCCCAAACTTTCATGTTTAAACCGTGAGGAAGAAGACGAAAATGATCTTCACCATTCGTCGTTGATGTTGATGTTGATGCTGCCGCTGCTGTGATTTTCGGTGCTCTGAAAGATCACCTCTGTTTTTTATGTCTCGGTGAAGGTGAGTATAGGTAGGGGTGAAGAGGAATTGGGTTAAAACATGTCTTTTGATGACAAGGGTATATCGGTAATTTTAACTCTTCACTTAACAGTGACTAACGGTAGGGGGTCTGAGTCTAATTTGGTGAAAGAGAGGGGGTGTTCCTATAATATTGGCATTCTCCACAGGGAGGCGCTGTAAATTACCCTTGGCATAACCTTTATTTTCTTAAACATTTCCATACACACTCTTAAATATAATCATAAACCGTCACTTTAAACTTTAAAATTATGGATTCTTCCTTTAAGTCATTGGGACATACTGCCAACTGTAATCATAAATGTGAGACATCTCGTGTATCAAACAGTCACAATCCAACCTCATAACCACGAGCTAGGTGGTACCATAGTTAGCAAATTCGGATTCGGGAATTATTCGGGCGGAGAATTATTCAGAATAATTCGATTGATTAATTTAAGGATTCGGTCAAAAAAGCTTATTGGGTTTTTTTTTTTTTTTAAATTGTTTTTTATTGTTTTTTTTTTTTTTNTGGCTCCCAAGGGGTGATGGGTCTAGGTCGAGGGCCAATCTCCTTCTCCACCCAACTGGGTAAACAGTTTGGCAACAAATTCTCTTACTGCCTCATGGATTACACCTTATCCCCACCTCCGACGAGCTATTTAGTGATCGGAGAATCACCGGAGTCGATCACTAAGAAGAAGATGAGATACACGCCATTGCTGACCAACCCTCTCTCCCCAAACTTATACTATGTGGGGATAAAGAGCGTTAGCGTCAACGGAGTAACATTGCGGATCAACCCCTCCGTTTGGACCATAAATCAAGAGGGTTATGGTGGCACCATAATCGATTCTGGGACAACATTAACCTTCTTGGCAGAGCCGGCTTATCGACATATTCTGAAGGCGTTTAATAAGAGGGTGAGGTTACCAAGAGCAGAGGACCCAAGAGGAATCTTGGATCTCTGCGTAAATGTGTCGGGCGTGGCGAATGAGAGGCTGCCCAGATTGGAATTCAAGCTCAGTGGTGGGTCTCTATTTTCGCCGCCGGTGAGTAACTACTTCATAGATACGGCGAACCAGGTGAAGTGCTTGGCTCTGCGAAGCGTGGACACGCAGGCAGGTGGGATTTCGGTGATAGGGAACCTAATGCAACAAGGGTTCATGTTGGAGTTCGACAGGGACAAGTCAAGGCTCGGGTTTTCTCGGCATGGGTGCGCCCTACAATAAACCCGCACAATAAACGAGTCAGTGAGGTTGTTTGGAGTTTGTACGCTGACTCAGTGAGTGAGTTCTGGAGTTGTGGGCGTGTTGTAATTTTTTTCCATTTTTCGGTTTAAAAGAAAGGGAGTTATGAATTTTTCTTAATGTATTATAATAATATTATATCATGCTTCTTTGGATTCTAAAATTGACAGAGAAAAAGAAGGGGAAAATTGAGTTAGTCTTTGCTGTATTTTCACGTGAATCTGAATATCTGATAGGGAAAGGGAGATTGATGTTGGTGTCACCTTTGGGACTCAAGGTCTTCTTCATGGGCTGATGATGCCTGATGGGCTCCCAAACATTCTCATGTTTCTCGTTCGGTGGATCCTTCTAAAATTATTGGTATGATCTATGATGTACATGGTGGGACATGAGCTGCCAATCTGGGCTCAATTTATTAATGCCAGATTTTGTCAATTAGCTCATGTTGACTGGCCCTTTTGTTCCAAATCCAATTTTGGCTTTGTGTTGGATTTAAAATCTTAGGTTTTGTTTGGTATGTATTCTTGGAATGTATTTTGGATCAAGAATGTGTTCTGGATTGTTAATACATTTTATTCTCAAATCCTTGGAACGCGATCAAGAATGTAGTTTGTTCTTGAATGTGATTGATTTCCCATTCAGCGTTCTCATTTTGCGCTCAAGCCTCAAGTAGCCCCTCCTGCTAAGGATGTGAATTTGAAACCGAAACTGTTGATCGAAACCAAACCAAGCCATTTACTCGAAAACTGCAAAATCATTTAGTAAACGGTTCAGTTCTGGTTTTAAGTTTAAGACCGATTAGTTAAATGGATTGGGTCGGTTTTAATTGTTTAACCCGTTGGTTTTAAACAGAATTGACACTGTGAAAATCGAAACATTTAAACTGTCAAAACCATTCCGATTAACCCGTATAATGATTAAATATTTGGTTATTTTAACGAAACATAATAGTTTAATTTAAGGAATAATTAAGGACCATAGAGGTTGTCCAACAGTCTATTCAATAATTTACTCCTTTTTTTTTTTCTTTTCTTTTGCTAATGACGGGTATCCAGGCCGTCGGCCTGACTAGTCCCGTGGGCCCGTACTGACCCCACAATCGCATGGACCAAGTCATACCAAGGTTAAATGAGAACCATTCAACTTTCACTGAAAGCAGTGAAGAGCACTAAACACCCCTGTGTGAGTGGCCCAAGGTGTGCCTAGTGGGAGTCGAACTCAGGACGTCTGAGTCTACTGCTCGTACCAAGTTTGTTGCTCACCAACTGCGCTACCCCCTTGGGTTAAAGTCCTTACTGGTTATGACCCAGTCCATGTGGTTGTGGGTCAATATGGGCCTGCGAGACTACTCAGGCCGAAGGCTTGGATATTCCTCATTAGAAAAAAAAAAAAAAAAAATCTTACTTATTCAATGCCTCATTTAATTTGATACAAGATTGAAATGTTTATCAACAAAAGCAAATTTTAGTAAGCATGTGAATAAACTAGCAAACCGATTACGAATCGTTTAGAAACTGTATGGAATATCAAAACCGTTTAAAACCATGAAGCCGAAGTTGTTTAAAAATCATGGAACCACGGTTTCATAAAGTACAACCGTTAGTAAATAATGCGATTTTAATTTCAGCCAAATATATATATATATATATATATGTAGTGAGATGAGTGACCTCGTGGTGAGATATTTGGCCCAACTGATCCATTTCCCCATCTATCTTCTTCTTCCCCTTCTCTTTTTCAATTTATTTCTCTCTATTTTATTTTCCTTGCTATCTTGAGTGATTCCAATTCTATTAGAATTCAATTTGAAGCTTGATTACAAGCCCCAACACCTACTGTAGATTAGCCTTTTTCCTTTACCTATAAATTTTCGAAATGATTACAAAATTGAGTCATCTTTGCATAGACATGAAATAAATACCCTTACAACTAGATATCTTCCTATTTGGAACTAATTACAAATCAAATCAAATCTCTTCCTTTTACAGAGATAGAAACACAATATATTAGAATTCCTACTTTCTAAAAGTAAAAACTAAAATTAGAAATTATCTAGATAATATATTCCTAGCTATTACAAGGAAATATGAAAATGGAAACTACATCAATCAAAGATTTCTTAAAATCTTGCCGTTTAAACTCCTCTATGTGAGTTAGCCATGGGACCCATGAATCAAGAGGGAATCTTCTTCATTCTCCTCCACGCAAGTTGTCATTGGGTTGAACCAATCAAAAACTAATACCACACCAGAACACACTGCTAGGGATGTCAATTGGATGGTTCAATTCGGTTTCGATATAGGAATGAGGGAGACCAAAACCAATCCATTAAGGAACTTCGATTTTTTATTGGTTTCAATTTCAATCTGGTTTGGTTTCGATTTATCTTGATTTTTCAATATCAGGTTAATATCGGTTTAGATCGGTTTATTATTGGGCTTGAATCATAATGAAATCTTACATTCATAACTTATAGTGACAAATTTTGATTAAAAAAATACTTCAAGTTTATGATTATGATTAAATCATGGTTTATCGTTGTAAAGGAACCAATATTGAAACCAAAGATAACTAATATTGAAATCACAAACAAACCCTATTATCCCTAATCATTCATTTAACTATCCAACTAGTTTTGTATAGTGAACAAATAAATCAATGGAAGCATTATTATAATTTACAAATCAATTTCTCTATTAATGACCTAATATTCAATGATTTGTAACAATTTCCCTTACAATAAAATTTTTTCTCACTAATATTGTGAAAATGGATAGTCAATTCACCAATTTATAATATCATAATCATTTAATTTTTTATCGGTTTCATTCGGTTTGGTTTCGATTTGGTTATTGGTCGATTTGGATTGGACCAATTTTCAACCAATCCCAACATACCTCAGCCCAAAACCAATCCAATAAAGATTTGTTTGGTTCGATTTAGGTTTTATCTGTTCGGGCTAGGTTTTGACACCCCTACACACTACCTTTCACAACAATTACATCTCACAACCTATTTGAACTCTGGACTAGTTTTAGGGCCTTGTTCTTGTGATCTATGTCACATTCACTTATAACCGAGTGCCATTTGATTTTGATGCCCATTGCAACTATAAAGCTTGCTTAAAAATTTTGCCCCCATTTTTTTTTAGTACAATACCTACAGTTTTACCAACTATTAACCTACTTCTATATTTCAAGAGGTGGGTAAAAATATTGAACCACTGACCTCCCCTTGACTTAAAACCCAATTGCACATGCCATTGGGCTAAAAACTTTAAAAATGACCTCTTGTTTATGCTTTAAAATACTAATTGTTTAGTACATTTTAACCCATTCTTCATTGCTAAAAGACAACTACTATATATACATTACTGTTGATCCACTTGTTTCATGGAGGCATCATATAAACATTGAATTGGAAATGCACTGTGTTCTGTCTTTGGCCTAATCAGCTATCATCTTTTTATTTTTCTTGACCTTTAATGCAAAACCTAAGCAGCATTTTTTTGGGCAGATCCTATCAAGTGACATAGCCATAGGCTAGTAGGGGTTGGTGTCCCAACTCCCAACTGAAGGAATCACAAAATGTCATACATCAGATGCAGACAGCAATTTTTTTTATTTTCTTTATGTATCCAAGATGTGGACAGCATTTGAATGGACAGATTTTGTGGATAGGAAACTAAAAAAGTCAATCCAAAGGTCGCCAGCTGTATAGATGTGGGGAAAGCTCTTGCTTTCACAAGATCCCCGTCTCTCTCTCTCTCTCTCTCTCTCTCTCTCTCTCTCTCTCTCTCTCTCTCTCTCTCTCTCTCTACGGCTAACCACATAGTTGAACAGCTTCTGTCCATAGTCAAGACCCTATAATAGAAGAAAGTCACCCTTTCATCTAATCTACTAACCACGAAATTGATATACTAGCTCGAAGACTCTAAGGTGCATGCATTTTCAGTGTAATGCAAATTAACAGGTACTATTTTTTCCTTTTCTCTTTTTTAGATGTCAACGAAAGGTGAAACACCATTAATCAGTAACAAGGTCACGGGATGCCAGATGGGTGTGGAATAAGTTGAAGTAGCTTCTTTTCTGGTAAACATATTTTCAGTGAGCGTGAAGGCTTGTGGCCAAGCTCCCATCCTTGTTTAGGGATGTCAATTTCAGGTGTAGTCGAGTCTACCCATTTAAACCATGATTGAGACCCTTCTGATTAATAAACGTGTAGGACTCTAGCCTGGCTCGTTTATAATCCATCGTTTCGGTACATGGTATAAGTCAGACGATCGCCCAACCTATTAGTTTGACCGTTTGTAAGGTATGAATTGATTTTTTTGGTAGAATAAAATATATATTGATATTTTTTATCAATATTAAATGTAATTGAGTGCAGATTCTTTCCTAAATTATTGATGATCTAATAAAAAAAATTAAATTTTCTAAGGTCCAAGACAAATAAAACTTGTTTAAGGCTCTAATGGTGCATTAGTCCATTTAGACCTAATTAACCTGATAAAGCCCAAACCCAAGTAAGCCCAACTCATTATATAAATGGACATGTCACAGTGCAAGCCAAAAGGCCCACCAAGCCCAGCTAAGCATGACTGATTTATATGCCTATTCTCGATGACCTACCATTTATCATGTCTTCCAATAGAGAAGCCAAGCCACTGGTTAAATAGTAAGCATTTGTCATTTCTTACCCAAAAAAAAAAAAAAAAAGAAGCTACGTTTGGTTGTAAGGGAAATTAAAGGGAAGGAAAGTGAATTCTTCATACTTGAAAAATAAATATATGTAATCATTACTATTTGACTTTAACATTAATTTCAAATCATTCTAAATTTGATTATAAAATTTCACTTTACTTTGCATCCAAAACCCTTTGCTATAATATGTAAAATAAAAATTACACGTAAAATATATCATTACTAAATATGATTAAAATTTTAATTAATCTATAGAGTCATAGGAGGTAATAATTATAAATATTTCGTATTTAAAGGTCCCGCCCATTAGCTCCTACAGCCTAGCCTTGCTTTTAGAAAACATTTTAAGAACTCTAGACATTATAATATCTTGATATTTTTTATCAGTTCAATACAGGGCCACAGGCACAGATGAGCCTGAACTTTAGGTCGTAGACAGTTATGTTTGTAAGTGATCTGTAATCCATAAGGCACATGACCTGTGCCGAGGCCATAAGCCTAGAAGCATGAGTAGGATAAGCAGGTCCATTTCGTTGAGCTTACTCTCACCCATTTAAAATTTAATGGTTTTTGGCCCATTTGTATATTGTGTCACTCTTGAGCATAGTTAGCAAATTCGGATTCGGGAATTATTCGGAATAATTCGGACGATTAATTTAAGGATTCGGTCAAAAAAGCGGTCAAAAAATCTTATTGGGGTTTTTTTTTAAAAAATTTTGTTTTTTTATTTTTTATTTTTTATTTTTGATTTTTTTTTAAATAATGTTTAAATGGACCGAATAATTCGTTTTAATTCGGATTCGGTCCGAATTATTCGCGATTTATATTAACTTTTGAAAAAATCGCGAATTTTAAAGAATTTTATTTTTAATTCGGATTCGGTCCGAATTTTTGATAAAATTCGGAAAAATTCGGTTCGGCCGAATAATTCGCGAATTATTCGGCCAAATTGCTAACACAGGGTGGTACACATATGCAAAACCACGGGCTAGGTGGCACGCATGACAAACCACTGGCTAGGTGGCACATCATATCTCATCCCATCCCAGATGGGTCATTCCGTTGGCTAGACGGAGCATCCTGCGGTTAAGCGAGGAACATAAACATATACACATGCCTCATCCAACACCTCACTCCCTGTTGGAAAGGGTTGCAGTCATGTCACACAATCATCCATCATTTCATTTGTTTCCATTCTTTTCCCTTTAACATTTCTATGCACCGTTCTCAATTACAAACATAAACCATCTTTTCTTAACTTTTCATTCATATAATCCATACATAAAATCAGATAAATAAACTTGTACGTCAATACATAGGTGAATCATGTCAAGTTCCACTTAACTTTCAATCTGCTCACTTAAAAATTCCAACAAGTAATCCACTCACCCAAGGGAACTGCTACCTATACATGCATACAAATATTTCCTTTAGGATTCCATTCCACAAAAAGGTTTCAACTAATCTCTATCCTTTTCACATATATATTTTCCATAAATAATAATTTAATTTCTTTTTCTTTGTAACCCCCCCCTTTTTTTTAATGCGGACGCACCCTCTCTTCTCTCTTTCTCCCTTTCCCATTCTCTTTCTACTCCTCATTCAATTCTTTTTTTTTTTTTTTCTCATGCATACTCTCTCCCTCTCCTACTTCTTCTCCTACGTTCTCTCTCTCCCCTAAATAATTTCTTCTTTTTTTCTTAAATCGTGCAACTCTTCATTTCCTTCTTTTTCTCACTTATTTTATTTCTTTTTATTTTTCCTATTTGTTCTCCACTACCTTTCCTATATTTTCTGATATTTCCCCTTTACTTTGACTCACTTAAGCATGAGAGGATTTAGGCAGTTCCCTATTTTCTCTCTAACTCTTTCTCTTTCCTTTTCTTTTTCTCTTCTTTATTTATTTATTTTTTTAATTCCATTTCTACCCAAATAAGAGAATGAAACTAAATATAGAAAATTAGAAACTTTACCTGCCGAACCCTCTCACTTCCTCTTCCTTCCTTCACCTCTTCTCTTTCCTCACTCTTGCTTCTCCCTCTTTCCTCACTCTTGCTTCTCCTTCCTCTCTTCTACTTACACGAAAACATCACCGCTTTCTTTCTCCTTTTTTTTTTTTTTAACTCCAGCCACCTCCTCCTTGATGTGGCTCTCTACCGCTATCCCTTTAAACTAACTGCCTCCCTCTTAATTGTTGATAATTATCAATATATTAATTAATATATAATAATATCTGTAATATTATTATTTATACATATTTATAGCACGCATAGGAATGGGGTATTACAACCTCACTGCCCTTCTATGCTCGATACCGTTCTGTCGCACCTCATTGGTGCAATCCCCTATGCCACAGACAATCCTCTCCCATATTATAATAAATTTAATTTAATTTGGCACAAGGTTCAAGATTTTAGTTTTGACCAAAACTCTGCATGTTTCAGCTGGGCATTTCAGTGGTTAAGTGGCGATAGTTTGGTTCAGAACTTAGGAGCCTAATTAAGCATTTCTAAACATATTGGAACCTTTAGGTTATAAAAAAAAAACCCAAAATGGTAGTTTGGTTTCACACCTTAGGTTTGTGGTGTCCGCCATACCCTGCTGTATACTTTCTCAATAGTTTATTCCACACATAATTTAGTAATAGAATACACAAAATTCAATGGACACAACTAACATATACATTAGGAATGAAGAAAAATCACTTAATATTTTATACAATAACACCTTTGTGAAACCGTTCCTTCAATTCTATGTCAGTCCACAGTCTGGGAAAGCTTGAAACTTTTGGGGGAAAAGGGTATACCTATAAGTTTGAATCTTACTCAAATCTTGCTCAAATACGTGAAATCCTTGTTTAAATGCGTTGTAGTAGTCCCTAACACTTTGTCCCACCAAGATATGTTGGTGATTTGGCCAAAAATACCAGATCTGGGATTGTTTTTGGAGTTTTTCCTCTAACAAGTGAACCAACTCAAAACCAAACCAAAACCGAGTCAAAACCAAATTTCTATTGAAATTGGGCTTTCATATGTACTGTTTTGTACCGAAAACGAGTCAAAAAACCAAAATTTCAGCCGAAATGCCGAACTTTTAGTTGAAACCTTGCATTCCTACTGAGTCGCACCTAGTTCATTTCGATCTTTGTTGAAACTGAAATATTTCACAAAATGTTGGAGGTTTCAACCAAGATTTGGAACTATGATTTGGCAAGATATAAGCACTTTTTGCTCCAAAAGGAAAAGCACAGCATCAATGCATTTGACAATAACTCGTGTCTGTTTCCTTGATTTCTGGGAATGAAGAGTCATATCATGTTAACATGTCAGTGTCTATATTTATGTCTGTATCTAGGAAACTTAGGTTTTAATCAGTGAAACTAGAGAGAGGATATATCCCAAGTTAGAGTTACGGGTGCTGTATGATTGATGCATCCGTTTAGAACAGATGAGTGGTAAAATTTATGAGATGTCTTAAAGCATAGCCATGCTTTCTAATGGGGATTTTGTCCTTTAAAATTCTTCATGTAAGTTAGATGTCTATCAAGCTTAACGTAACTTTGATATTTCCTTTTCTTCTGCTACTGTGTACTTTGCTTGACAATGTTTTCTGTTGTAGTTTGCACATGAGACTTCTTCCTTCTTTTTTTAAGATACTGGGTGGACTTTTGTCATAATTTTTCTTACCCTTGTTGCAGAGCAACCTGTTTCCGGAGATTCTAACCTTAATGCACAGGAACTAGTCACATTTTCTTCTGGAAAACCCCAAGGATATCCTTCCAGTGATCATCAATCTTCAGCTGGAAGTTCTACATTCTGTGGACCTTGTGATAAAGCGACTGCTGCTCCATCTGTACATGATGCAACAATGAGGAGCTCAACCAGAGCTTCAAGTCAAGATGCTTCTGCAATTGTGGAATCATCTCATAGTGCCCAAAATGGAACTTCCATTTTCCAAAGGTGAAATTACTTCATATACTTGTTCTGGACTTTGTTTATAGGACAAGCAAATGCTAGTATGCATACCTCAGTTTTTCGGTTATGTGCCTTTATCTGCAAAGTTTGTCATTTTCAAATAACATTGTTGCAATTCCTACTGCTTCTATGGTTCTTATCTAAAATCTAATCTGGCCCAATGCATGTGAAGTTAATGATCCTCTTAGAGAGGACTAATAAATTCTTCATTAACGGAACATCCCAACCAAAGAGGCATGGTTTTTATTAACATCTGACTCGAAAATGACAAGATCTAGAGATGAATTTTGTCTGAACAAATAAGGGAAAAACATGTCAATCTATTGGTAGTTAGCAATCTCAGAGATATTAAAAGTTTAATACATATTTATTACGTTAAGCTGTTTGCTATTGGAGTTTAGGACAGTTGCTTTAGCTTTTCTGTGAATTTATTTTTTTATGCTATTGTTCTTGTGTTCTATCACTGTCACCATGAACTAGTGGTGGATCTTTATGTGTCGTTTTGGTTTTCCAATCCCTGAACTGTCTCCTACGTTAGAAGGCATATAATTCCTGCTATTTCTTTAATCCAGTCATTTAAAATTTTCTATTTTTTTTGAGGACGGTTTTATTGTCTGGTACTCTAGTTGTGCATTCATATAAGCATCCATGCGGCGTTAGATAAATAGAGAAAGCATCAAAGCATCCCTTTTATTGTATATTCATGCCCTAATACATTCAACTCAATCGTATTAATTTTAGATAATATGAAAAAACTTGATATTCCCATCTTCTTGTGAGATCCATCAAACTAGGGTTTTCATGGGTGCATAGTGAAAGATCCAGGTTCATTGGGAATTCATGGTGTATTCTAAGGGGGTACAGATTCTTTCCACTTTGATTATTTAGGCTCAATTAATCATGGAGAACCAAATTGGAGAATTTTTTGCCTTATAGCACCTCATGCCCAGGGAATTTTTTTTCTTTTTTAACCTCACCAGAACATAGGGATTGTTGTCAAAGTCTAATTACTTGTTCTGTGCGAGGTGAGAAACTGTCTCTTCACTACCTGAGAACCAGTACCTGCTGATGTTTCCTCTTCTTTCTAGACTCAGAGTTGCACTCATCAAGTATAGAGGATATTGGTAGAAGGTTTCTTTAACAATAGGATTGGGTGAATGAGCAAATATAGGCACTTCTTCAAGCCTGACTGATTTTCTGCTTGTGATCTTGCTTCAGTTTTGAACATTTCCTGTCACTGGGTGCCTAGCTTGCAGATGCATCAGGATATAAACTATAGCAAGGGGGAGGGTTCTGAGAAACGTTATATATTATGGGCACTCCTTCCTGGACTAGCCTGTGTTTTGAGTTGGGCTTGTCAGTCCAGGTTGCTAGAGGTTCTGTTTTCATTTCTTCTTCTCTCCTTCAATACAAATTAAATTTTTCTTGCTATTCATCATATAGAATGGGACCTTGATGCAATGGCATTGTCATAGCTAGACCAGCATGACCCAATTTGGAAGTGCAGTAATGTAGAATTAGGATTGACAAGTCAACCTAATCCCAAGCTGCAGGATACTGTGTTGATTGGAGTAGCAATAATAACTTGAATGATTATGGAAGAAGATAATAATAGTAGAAGAGAGATCCTCTTGGGCTTCACACCACAAAGAGTCGGCAGATTAGACACCAGCCCTTCAACTGTGATCAAACACACAGCAGTTCTTCATGGAGAAGACAATAGCAGCAGCCATCAATTGTGTAATCAAAATCGTGGAGCTTATGGGAGCTTTCAAGCTTTATTTATAGTGATTTTTTTTTTTTTTTTTTTGGGGGGGTGGGTGGGGGAATTACATCCTAGAAATTGGCTGGTTTCATAAAAGGGAACCTCCAATTGATTCTTCAAGTACAAGATTTTCTAAAACCTAAAACAGAAACATTCAAAATGGGAAACTAATAGTCAACAACTTAACTCATAAGAAACCAACATAACTTACACTAACCCAAAACTGATTCACTAATGAAATGAACCAGACCAACATAAAACAAACTACTATTCCCGTATGCAACCATAATGCCCGTAGTTTAGGCCCCATAAAATTGGCCTATTACATTCAAAACCCATGGGATCAAAGGCCCAACACCTTTATAACCCAACCCAAGGCTTATCCTACTCTGGTGACATATCTGCATCACACAGACCGAGACAAAACTGACCCAAACAGGGATTCTGGTCCAATAGTGATTGGTGGGCATTTGTTATTTACTTGGGGTTATTTTTATACTCTGCACTTATAAACGGCATTGTGGCACAGGCACGGGGGCCAATGGGAGCACATGCGGAAGCATCAGTAGGGGTGGGGCTATCATTTTGCCCCCTCTCTGTGTCTGGGCGAGGGGGCCACGCTGCCTTTCAGACTTCTTTTTGCATGTAGTTGATTTACAGAACACAGAATTGAATATAGACTGAATAGAGTTGAGTTTGCTTACGGATTGGGTTGCTTGCATGTTCTGCTTGTCAGAGTTGGTTGATGGCTGCTATCTTTCCTCTGATCTCTTCTGTTCTTCTTTTCTCTTTCTTCCTTCCCCTGTTCTTCCTGGGCGGTACTCGCATCCCACTTGGTCTGATCGATCTCCCTCATCTTAATCCTTTCAACCCTAAAATTGTTGTGCTAATTCCTACCCTAGGGGCCAACCAGTCTATGGAGTTTGGTGTTCTATACTTGCATGGGTTGTAAGTTACTACTCTGTAACCAGGGGACTCCTATCCTTCCGTCAGGACCAATTTCAGGGGATTTTATTTACTTTCGTACCTGATCTTCTGCCCTGCTATCAATTGGATTCAATAGGGTTCTGAGTGAATGATCATCTCTTAAAATTTCAGATCGATTGGATCTTCATCGGGTGAGTTCTCTCAACCGCATGGGGATCCTCCTCCCCTGCGCGTATCGTGGTTGAGATGTTGATGTAAGGGCTCTTTTTTTTTTTGGATGAATAAATAATTCATTATCAAGAGAGCTTTGAAATGTAAGGGCTCTTTGAAATGGCATAAGAACCTAATTTTCTGTTATTTACAAGTAAACCTCTCTTATTAAGTTGGACTTCATTATTCAATTCTTTCTTTTGAAATTCCAGAATATCTATTCCTTTTCAACTTTAATTTTCAATTAGCCCTTATTATTGTTTTCCTTTATATCAAGGTTCCTGAAGTTCAGAGTGAATACAGAATTGTCAAGGCTTTCTTATACTTGGATTTTTATTGCTTTGGGGGGCCCATATCTACCCAGAATCAGGGTTTTTGAACCCAGGGTTGCATTAGACCTACTCTGTGCTTTCAAGTGAATCACCACAATTGTCTTAGGCATGATTTGTCCCTGTTAATTTTCAGATCATTTGGTGCCTCGTTTGTGAAATCAGTCACAATTATCTATTTTGGTCATTCATGTCAATCAGAGTCCAGTGGCACTGTCTGGTTTTGACTGGTTCTTTTTGCGAAGCTGTTGTAAGAGGTGATCAGCAAGCCAAGATTTCTGTGATCCAGATCAACACATTTGATTAGTTATACAACTATGATTATAAAAACCCATATTTTGCACTGTACAAAGACCCAGGCACTAGTAGTTTGTGCCTTATTTCCTGCAGTAGTTGTGGACTTATGGTTGCTGATATTTTCACATTCAGCCTTGTCTCACGAGCTCGGAGAACTGTTCGTGGGTCAGCAGATGATATAGGATGGCTGCAGCGTGCTCCAGGAATGCCTCCAGCTGAAGATGGAACTCAAAGGTTTACAGAGTTGCTTGACGACATCAGGTATTCCTTCTTCATCATTCTAATCTGTTTGAAATTATCTGCAAAGTCAGATCGTATTATTTTATATTCTCTTACTTTCATTTCTTCTCCTTTATCAGACACGGTCTACACAAGTTGCCAAACTCAATGATTTACTTATTGGTTCCAGGTATCAATTTGTCAATTTTAATTCTCTTAAAGTTCAAGAAGAATTTTCGAAACGGGGAAGGGTGGTTAAGAAAATTCCATCCTCTGTTAGACTTTTGGCACACATCCATGGTTTGTATGGCCCAACCATGTGATGCATTAACAATGATACCATGGAGAAAAGGAATTGGTGTAATCAATTCATGTGGACTTTTTTCAGAACATCTGTCATAGTTTCTTATCGATCCCACAGAATATAGTTTGATTGAATGGTTCAGATTATCTTATCAATTCAACGATAGAACTGGGGATCTTGAAAACTTGACATGTGAATGATGGATTCTAACACCATTTGAATTGTGTTGCGTGTGATAGTCACACTTTTCAGTGGATGAAGAGCAAGAATTTACTTATTGCTGTTAAATTTTATATGCTTACAGGTCTTTTCAGCAACCATGGTCCACTTTATTTTGTTAATACAAAAGCCTGTTTCTCGAAGATGGGTTTAGTGTGCCATATTGCTAAAATTCACAGCGAGGTATTTTTTTGTGTTATTTGTAGTTGTGTATCTTCTTCTTGTTTTTTTTTTTCCATATTTAAGCATTGAATGGTCAGGCTTCTGTTGAGAAAAACGCCAGAGAAATAAAAGATTACATCGAGGAAATTTACTGGGGCTCCAATAGGCGTGTCTTGCTTCTGGGACATAGCAAAGGTGGGGTAGATGCAGCAGCTGCATTGTCTATGTATTGGCCCGCTTTGAAAGATAAGGTTGCCGGATTGGCATTAGCACAGAGCCCATATGGAGGTAGCCCAATTGCTTCAGACATCCTGCGAGAAGAGCAGCTTGGTGATTATGTCAAGTTACGCAAACTCATGGAGATCCTGATTTGTAAAGTGATTAAGGTATAGCTTATTCAAATTTTGTTTTATTTCATCTAGGTCAGGGAGGATTCTTTTATTGCTTGTGATCTGAAGTCGTCTGTTTTGTTGTTCATTTCTTATTCTACTTGTGGTTTTCATTCTGTACCTTTATTGTGAAACCTGTCATTGTGTGATAGTCATGTGTTTTAAAACCTAGCCTAGCCTGTTTGATGTCAGACTAAATCACCAAAGGGTTATTAATCCTACTAGGATCCATCATAAACTCCAACAGACAAATCAAGTGTAGATCCAACATAAAGCTGAGATCTGTAAAATAGGGCTGAATAGAGGAGATTTCGTGTACTCACAAGCCGCAGTTCAGATGGAGCTGAATAGATCCTATCATAGTTTTTAAGGCGCTGCTAAGGCGATGCGGTCTGGAGATGGTAAGGCAGTGCTCCTCCTTATGTGAAGTGACGCCTTATGAGGGTTTTTTTTTTTTCTTAAACACATTTTAAAATTACTTGAAGAAGATTCCAAATATAGATTTTTTATTGGTAGGTGTATGGTTTTATTAACACTTGAGATGTATGGGATCAGCTTTACTCCACCAAAAATAACCAAAACAAACAAAGCAATAACACGATTCACAAACAGGGTTTGGATTTTGTCAAGGGTTTTAAGAAAGGAATTTGAGAAAGAATCAAGGAACAAGGAAGAGCCACTGATCCAGGCGACCATTTTGCTCCGGCAGCAGTGAGCTTGCTCTGGCAACGATGAGCTTCATTCTTCTTTGACACGAGTAGAAATATAGTGGATGACCTTAGGGCTTAGGCGCTCATTTTGGCATCATAGGGGTAAGTATAATAAATACTTGTATTTTTTTTGTCTTCTTTTTTTTTATATTTATAATTTTGTTTCATAATTATGTATTTATATTATATGTTAATAAAATTGATGATTGATGATTGATGAAGATGAACTTAGTTTTTTCACTTTATTGACTTGTTTTCTTGATGAATATCTTACCTTGGTAATAGGAACATTTATGAACATTTATTGATTAATATGTATTCATATTAATATGTTAATATGAACATTTAATATTTATTTAACATATGAGTAATAGGATTCAACTAGGATTTGAGCCAAATAGATTGGTTTTATAAAAAAAATTACACAGGAATGCTTTAGTCGATAAGGAGACGCTTTATGCCCGCCTTATCGCTAAGGCGCTCCGAAAGACCCTCAAACGCCTCCGTTGCCTTACCGCCTTGAAAACTATGGATCCTATATGTGGGAACAAACTATCAAAAATTGAACAAATTCTGCCGGCTGTATTGTGACTTATGCTGGTTCCAAGAAAAAGGAAAGTTTTGGTGTTTCTTCAAGAACTTGGGCTGGAAGTGTTGGATGATCCTCAAATTTGGATCGATTAGTCCTACTAAGGTCCTCAAAAAACCATCAAAATCCTGCAGCAATCAGAGATCTGACCTAGAAGTAACAATACTCGAAAATTCTTCCCAGGAAAACCCTGAAACTGGAATTGATAGCTTGGTTATGTGCTCCTTGGTTCAGCAAAGGTTGGGACTTTGTTCTCACAATAATAATAATGAATGAATAAAAGTAAAATAAGAGTAGAAAGTAGAGAAAAGAAGTATAGAAGAGATAGATGTGGGTGGGGGATGGCTATATCAGCTGTTGAGACATCCTTTCTTAGGAACAAACCAGCAAGCAAAGCTCACAAAATTTCACTAATCAACTTTTAATTCTTTGCAATACTATAAGCCTCTATTTATAGTTGAGTCTAGGACTCAAATTACGTGGTAAGAACCAAAATAGGAAATAATTGAAAATAAAAACTAATTGACTTGGGACTCATCAACAACAAACTCAGCCTTATCCCAACCTAATGGGTTGGCTACATGGATCCATACAAAAAAAAAAAAAAAAGTCCAAACAGCGAAAAGGGTTGGGGGGGGGGGGGGGGGGGGGGGGAAGAGATCAAAGATGAGGAAAAAAAAATGGGAACAAGAGGAAAGAGGCACAGCCCAGCAATTAGGAATATCTCAGCTAAATAGGGTCGGTTACATGGATCAGTGCCCTCCAATAGGTTCTATCCAAGGTCATTCTTGGGACAAGTCCAAGGTTATGCATGTCTTTCCTCACCACTTCGTCGATTGTCATTTTAGGCCTGCTCTTGCTCTTTTGGATCATTCAATCTGAATCTGACCACTCCTCCTTACTGGGGTGTCCTCCTTACTGGGGTGTCCTCTGGCCTTTTTTGGACATAGACATATCACCTCAAACGACTTTCATGGAGCTTGACTTGGGACTTAAACACTACCAAATAACAGTATTTTCAGCCCTTTTTTTTTCAGTTTTTTGCTAGATTTTTAAAGTTTTATTTTACTACTCTATGGATACCATTATGGAATCCGTAGACAACATGACTATCTGCCACTTGGCAGGTCGTTTGGGGCTGAAATTTTGAGGACAGGTAGACCACAAGGTCCCCCCCCCCCTTTTCTCCCACCCCATGCTCCATTGAAATAGTGAGCTACTAGTTACACTTCTTATTATTTTTAGATTTTTTTGTTCTTTTCTTTCTTATCCATGCTTATCAATGACCATTTAGTTGGGAACAGGCTTATTTAATTTATTAGTGGGTATCCTTATATTATGTTAGATTCTTTTTTAAGATTTACCCTAGTCAATTAGTGGTAGCAGTCAATTTGATTAAACGATGTTTATTTATTTCTTCTGTATCTATATACGCATGTTGCCTTCCCTTTTAAAAACCTAATTCTCCTTACTACAAAACTAACCTACTTCTAGTGAGAAAGAAAGACATGGCAATTAATCTCTAGTATACTGATTGTCTTCGCGGAGTTTAAGATAATCATTAATAGGCTTCACTCCTGTAATATTATTTTAAGTGGTCATTCATCAAATGTATATTTAACATATCGACTCATTTGCTGCTCTCTTCAGCTTGACCACTCCAACTCAATGACAGAACCAGGTTTACTAAATTCAGTTCCAATGATGAGTTAAGAGTCTTTGTCCACTTTTAAAACACTGGGTATATTAATTCTTAAAGTCATTGGTTTTATCCCTGAATTCCATATCTGAGGTTGTTATTTGTTACACCTTGTACTCTTTTTAGATTCCAATTGTCAAAGTTTCCCTGTTGGCAAAATGTTTCTTGAATCATTAGTAACTTCTTCCTTGTCGATGAGCTCTGATGAAATGACTAGAAAAAAGTCACGCTGCCATTGAGGCTTGATTCTGTTGACATTGAAGTATAGATTTATAGCAACATGTAGGACAGAAGAAAGTGAAGCAGAGAGTCACAATCTGCTTAGACTTCAAGTGAAGAGAGTGTTTCTTCAGGAATCCTGATTTCATCTCTGCTTAAACAAAAGAGAAAATGATATCATGTCAGCCGTGTGACCTAAAGCTCTTGAATCATTGATCGAGGAGAGATGTGAAAGGATAAACGAACCATTGCAGTCTGTGTCATGCTTGAATGGGCAAATGAAAAGGTAGCAGTGGTGGTGTTTGCAGCTGCACCATAAACCGCCTGAGGCTCTAAAACTCCTCTCTGGTAAAAAACAAGCTATTATGAACTGGTATTGGCCAATTGATTGCCAACATCGTTATGTAAGTTCCTTTTCCACGAAAACTTTCTCGTAAACAAATTGGGGACTCAGCTTACCACTAAGGCAAAAAGTACACTCCAAAATGAGTTGACTAATCTTCTGTTACCGCAATTCAGTTTGATAGAGCTGCTATTGCTACAAATACAGCCCTAAATACCCTCCTTTTTTATTTATATGGGCATTCCAGTAAGTAAGATGAATGACTAGCAGGACAATGTAAAAAGTACAAGACAGCATCAACCTCGATATATGAAGTGTAAGGTATTCGTAACTCGTAGTTACTTTTCATGGGGGTTGCATGAGGAACTTTATTGAAATTACTGGATTGTTAATTTGATGTCAAAGATTATATCATCTAACTTCTATATTATGTGATGAAGGGAGATATACAGGCTTTAGAAGACTTGACATATGAGAGGAGGAAAGAATTCTTGAGGAAATACCAGTTACCTAGAGAACTACCTGTTGTTTCATTCCACACAGAAGCGGGTATTACTCCAGCAGTTCTTTCTACCTTGTCTCATGTTGCTCACGCAGAGCTACCTGCACCACTCGCTTCGGGGCAATCTACAAAGGTCCCAGTTGTTATGCCACTTGCTGCAGCAATGGCTGCATGTGCACAACTGCTTCAGGTCAGGTATGGCGAAAAAAGCGATGGCCTGGTAACATGTCGTGATGCAGAGGTTCCTGGCTCTGTTGTAGTACATCCAAAGCGTAAATTAGATCATGCTTGGATGGTTTACTCAGCTTTGAACGATGACCCTCGTGAAGCTAATGCTTCACAGGTGTGTGAGGCTCTTTTGACATTGCTTGTTGAAGTGGGACAAAAGAGGAGGCATGCAATTGCAATGAAAGATGAATGAAGCCGCTGGGGTTAGTTTCAACTAGAGCCCCAATATGTGCATATTGTATCGTAAATTTTATCCTGTAGTAATTTGTTACTTCATTTACATAAAGGTGGGGTTATTCCCATTCCATATTTTACAGAGAAAAATTGATCTGTAATTCTTGTTCAGTCCCAGTCCTCGTCCTCTGAGACGTACCCCATGCATAAGTGCATTACTAGCTGGTTTTCTGGATTTTGCTTGTTTAGTTGAAACTTCTTGAATGTGTGAAAAATTAACTCTTGGTTGGTGAACTATACAAGTTCCACCAATTAACGCGTGGCCGGGTATGATAGTGATATAAAAGAGATTCCTGTAGGAGAGTTCACTATGCGGTAAAAGTACAACCATCAATGGCTATCAATGTCTGCCCCCTTGTTTGCGAATGAGATAATACCACTCATTGTTTACCTATACCTATGGATGCCATCTGAATCCATCAGTTAAGGGGATTCTCCCTTCTCCGTCAACCGTGGGTGTAGGAAAACTCAGTTTTCTAAATTATATCAAATTTCAAATTGTTAGAAACCTTCATTATGTAATAAAGGTTGGATCGAGTTTGTCTTCACCCATGATGAAGGAGGAATTCCCGATGATGGGTATCATAACGTCATATTATCAAGGTTAGAGAAGTCAAAGTAGGGGTTAAAGGTTTGTTAACTTTGCATGCATATAGCATGCTCATTTTTGAAGTTTGAATTTGAGAAATGAGATATGTTGGGTGTAGCAACGGAACCCTAAAATGATGTAGAAAATAATGAAAAATCAAGAACAAATAATCATACAATGAATACAGATTTTTATGATTGGCAAATTGTATATGCCCACGGTGAGATGAGTTATTGCTTCACTATTAAAGGAGAAAAGGGTTACAACTTGTCTTCACACTACCGGGCTTCGCTCCCCCACACCCTTTGCATAGGGGACCCTCCTATCCCCCTTGCAATCTCTACGGTCTTGCAGGGTTGTTATTTGAGAAAAATCACAAATATTTTTTGGATAAAATTGAAACAGAATATGTAGAATCGGTATTGAGTCGTATATCTGGCCAATACTAAGTCAGTTTTCCAAGTTGGAAGCCAAAGCGATCAGGGAAGAAGTCCTCCTTGCTCTATACCTCGAAATTACTTGCCCACTCTTTAGAGGTGATCAACACTATCAAGAAGGGTCCACGCTAAAATATAGAGAACACCATCAAGAAAGGTATCCTCCTTTTGAAGCCATTCATTTTGTTTTTGGCTTCCTCCTTTTCCTCTGTTTTGTTGAGTCAAATTTGTAGAATAAGAGTTTTGCTAACGCTATAACTGTTTTGGTCTATGGAGCTCTTTGCGTGAAAATTGTTTGTAGTTGCTGCACTGATGCTAAGAGCCCCTTGTGGTGTGTGTTCAGATGCTCTTAGATGTCTGATGCTCACTACACCTCACCGCTCTCTACAAATAATGTGGAATCGGAGCCCTTCTCTTGTGTGCTTTTACCTCCTGCCAGATAACATTAATGCTTTGTATCCACTGATCTTTTTTCTAATCAATGTATATTTTCATTACAAAAAAAAAAAAGTATAGAATGCTACCTCATGCAAGTCAATGGGAGGGCGTGTGAGAAGTATCTTTAGCATGGGGCAGCATAGTCTTTTCGCACCCGTTGTGTCTAGGCATGGACATACACACTAACGGATAATGTTTTTGCTTTCTAAGAAATAATTAAAAAATCAAAATGTCCAACTAGTTAGATTGATCTTTCTCCTATTGTCACAATGTACAATCATCATGTTAGTGTAGGGGCCACACTCCCCCACAAGAAATCATGCAAGTGTAGGGGACACACTCCCTCACAAGAAAATGCTTCAACGAAGATATCTTACGAGTGAAATAACTCTACTAGCACAGGCAAGAGCATCTTCAACACACACAAGGGTGGGGGTAGCACGAACATTTCGTGCCTACTATATCTGGGCATTTCTTACTCCAGAGTCCAGACCAACAAGGTTCTTTTTCTTTTGTAAAAGAACCTTGTTCTGATGGTGCAGGAAACACCAGCATAAAGGACCAATGAACTCTCAGCAATTTTAGTCTCTTGAGTACAGGGCAGCATGGTCTTTTCACCCCTCTGTCTCTGAGCGTTTTCTTCGCCAGCAGGAGAGCGTTCTTTTTCCCAGAATGTATACCTTGGTTTGATGCTGCATCAAATTCGTGTTAATCGCCTAATGAGGGGTATGATGGTCAATTCGCTATCCAATCTGTGATCGCCCGGTGAAACCCTAGAGCCATTATAAACTTCGCAAAACCCTTCGAAGCTCTTCCAGTCTCTTGCAGCGCGAGGTAGTCGAAGTGGTCCACAATGTCGAAGCGAGGTAACTGCGTCTCCTTCTTTCAAATCTACTTTCTCTTTTTATTTCTACCCGATTGAGCTTAGGGTTTATGGGATCGCAGAATATGTGCGACGATGAACTTACTGATTAGTTGTTGTTGTTAATGGGTTGCAGGTCGCGGAGGATCGGCCGGAAACAAGTTCCGGATGTCTCTGGGTCTTCCAGTGGCGGCGACTGTGAACTGTGCCGACAACACGGGGGCGAAGAATCTCTACATCATATCGGTGAAGGGAATCAAGGGTCGTCTCAACCGTTTGCCCTCTGCTTGTGTTGGTGACATGGTGATGGCCACCGTCAAGAAAGGGAAGCCCGATCTCAGGAAGAAGGTCATGCCTGCTGTCATCGTCAGGCAGCGCAAGCCGTGGCGCCGAAAGGATGGTGTCTTCATGTACTTTGAAGGTAAAAGTTTTAGGGTTGTTTAAAGTAACCTCTATCCTCGATCAACGATCGTTAATAATGTGATGTTTCGATGTGTTTAGTTTCAGACGAGTGCATCTATGTTGATTTATGAATTTTTTTGGTTGCAACTTTTAGGAAACTCAAAATTTTCCTCTGGTAGTACCACTTTTTGTGTAGCTAATAGCTTGGATTAGTGGTAAACGTGAGATCATGATTGTTTGGATTAGTACAGTGCTTTGCGTAAGATGTTTGTTTTGCTGTTATCTTCTATTTTTTTTTAATCTCTCCTGTGAATGAGAAGAGTAAATTTTATTTCTCTTGATTTGATGTCCTGGGACTGGGGGAGTCCTTCCATCTGTGGAATGCGGTTTTTTTTTTTTGGTTTATGCTAAATGCGACGCCACAGAGAAAACATATGGATTAAATTGTAGAAGAAAGTTGCCGAAGTCACTGTTAACTGTACTAAATTCCTGCTAGTTGTCTAATTTCAGTTGTCAAGAGAAACTGGTTTCCCTAGATATGATGTTTGTTCTGTACGAACCATTGATGCACGCTCCTTGTTTATTTTGTTTGTTTCCTTGTTGGGAATCCATTTTAGAATAGTTGTTTTCTTTTGTTGGACCTGCACTATTCAAAATGCATTATGTCTTGTCTGTTTGTGCCATTGTACACTTCATTGTTCTTGAAGTTGCCTCCTTACTGAGATGGAATAAGATTTAAATGAGTAGGTTGCTCCTTCTCCTTTACTAATTGAGTTGTCCCACTATTCATGTGATTTCTCATTAGAAGGAGCATAAATCAAGAAAAGCCAGTTTTAAACAGCATGGTGCCCTTTTCTCTGGCATTGAGTTACCTGTCTGCTGGCATATGTTCTGTCCTCATTAATTCCAAACAGTTCCTGAAGCAGTTAAATCATCTAAATAGGGATCCTTGTGTTTGATCAAGGATGGTTGGTATTTGATCTGTCCAACCACCTTGTGTCGTGAAGCCTGGATTTTTCTTCTTAATGCTATTCTCCATGCTTCCATCTTCTCCATTATTAGTAATTTATCGTCAAGTTATTTGCCACTAGTATTATGAATCTGGAATTCATATGCAATTTTTTTTTCATGAATTAGAGTTAAAAGAATCTAGCCATTAGAACACCTTCAAACTTTAAGGAGTTGTTATTCATTGTTCTAGGAAATTGATCAGAATTTTTCACAGATCTGACCTGCTGATCTGAAGATGATTGTGGTCTTCCTATTCGACCCCTATCTCTTAAGTTGGAACTATGTCATACGAATACTTAGCTTACTTGCAGGTTTACTATTCTATTATTTCTGAAATTTATGGTATATGTTCAGAATTGAGTGACCGATATTTCCTATCTTCTGAATTCTGTTTTGATTGGTAAAATTACTGATCTACCCTTCTAGTATGACTAGGATTGGCTCATAACTTCTGATCGAGCCCTTTGATTGACTTAATAATTTGAGCATGTATTCTGCTCATTGTTTGCTAAACTCTATTTGGGTTTGGAGGTCATCTGACCATCTGAACTCAGTCTGTTTGATTTTCTCCTAAATATGGATTTTATTCTGTGTTCCGATTCTGTTTTGGTACTGTTTTGATTATTCACTTGAAAATAGAAGAACCAGGATCACCTGAAACAGGGAAATGGAACCTCATAGGGAGAAAATTAACAACTCAATATGGAGGGATCAGAAAGGCGTAATTATCTGGTTGATTGCTAATTTGATTCCTAATGCTATTAGAAACAGAGTAGCAGATCTAGAACTTGAAGATATTCTAATAATCCCCTGTGCTTGAGACCAGTAATCAATTAATCAGATAATCAGAAACTAATGTACCTAATTTGAGTCAAATCTGATCAATATCTGGAAATATATTGAAGAATAAAGCAACTAGAAAACTATGGAATAAACTTGAGTGATAACCAGTAGTTTGATTTGTTTTGTCTATTTTGGTGGTGGTGCTGTATGTCTATACGTATATTTTTTGTTTTGGATTGGACGAACTCATGTATTGACCTAGAGTCCTAGACTGAGATGAAAACAGAAAAAAACTAGGAGTGAAAAAAAAAAAAGACATGTTAGCCAGCCAGCCTAATATATCTACTGGTTCAGCTACGACTCTTAACGGAACTTTCAGAAATCAAAGCTGGAAGAGGATTGATACAAATCCACTCATTAGTCTGTGATGTACTAGCAACCAAAAATCAAAATTAACTCCTAATTTATCATCAACACAAGTAGGACTGATATTCACTCCTAATGAATTACCATTTTGTGATATCTTGAACCAAGCTTCTGATTTCTGTATAATTGGTTGGATCTTTGGAGTGTAATCTTTCTTTCGTTCAGGTGTATCCAAAGTGGCCATCATCCTTCCAAGACTGATTGTTGTTATGCCTCTGTTTTTTTGCAGATAATGCTGGAGTTATAGTGAACCCCAAGGGAGAAATGAAAGGTAACTTGCCTTTCTCTAAAGTAGATTACAAAGAATTAGATGTTGGCTTGCATTTCTTGTGAATGTACATACAGCCCCTTGTTTTTTCAATGGCTTATAGCTGGATTTTTAATACTTGTCCTTGGAGTTCTCTTGAACCGTAAGTCAAAAACTTGATTAGATTGCCAGGAATTTGGATTATGGAGAACACCAACCCTGGCAGATAATGATGAGTTGATACTTTTAAGGAGTTTCTCACCCTTCTTGTGCTTGTTGTCTGTGCAGGTTCAGCTATAACTGGCCCAATTGGAAAGGAGTGTGCAGATCTATGGCCTAGGATTGCTAGTGCTGCTAATGCGATCGTTTAAGAGTCTAGATCCCCAGCTTAAATCTGCCAAAAAGATCTAAATGACAGTATCAAATTTTGTTTCGTTCAATCAGAACCCTAACTGCAGCGTTCTGATTTGCTTGTATACTTTTGATTTGGTTATTTCTAGATTTTTATTTGGTTGTCTTGATATTCTATTGCACTGGGTGCTGTGTGCTGTTTTAGGTTTTTGAAAATTTAGCTAATCTGAAAATGGTAGTTGCTATTCTACTCTTACCTTAAATTTGTTCTGTTTGCTTATACAAATCTTGATTAGAACAATTTAAAAGATTCTCCTCTCCCCTCAGCTAGTTTCTGCAATAATTCCAGACTACAGGACAGATTGGCTTCTTGTCAATATATCCACCGGACTTGCATAGAAACAAGAGTATTGGAACGTATTTCTTAACCTCTGCCAGTGTCCAGTGGTATGAGTGGGAAAAGTGGGCAAAAAGCCTGCTTGGTGAGCGCGAATGAGAGAGCAGAGCGGGGCTGGGCGGGGCGGTGGTTCTTTTCCAGGGATTTGGGGGGGATAGAGAGAGAGATGATTGGGCACAATGTGCCCAGTCTTTTACTAAAGTTCTATCTCTAATTTTAATTTCTTTTACAATTATTTCATTCATGCCTTCTCTTAATCCTTCTCTAAATTTAATTAGGTCATATTTGCAGCATTTGAAAAGAGTTTTTCCTCTACGAAGATGAATTATATGAAAGATCTTCGAAGGAAGAGATGAATGGACAAAGGACATGGATTTAGGGGACGCTATTGGATCGGAATATTGGATTGGCATGTATTCGTCGGTTTTGCCTCATTTTTTTTTAAATATTAATTTTTTATTATTTTATCTCTAACCAAGCAATGTGTTGGGCCACTTGCTCAAAAACAAAAACCCCAGCCTATGCCACTCTATCGCATTCCCTTAGAAATGACCCTATTTCAGCTATTGGTTGAGTGACTTTAGTCGTTGGCTCTAAGAAAGCTAGTTGTATGTTCAATTTCTACATTATTAATGACGGTTCTTGAATCTCTCTATTGCCGCCACCATCAAAAGATATACTTCTGTTAATATGCATTTTCATGACTTTTTTTTAGAAATATATATTTTGTTTCAATATATATTTCTGACTCAAAAATCATAAATACTAATTTGAAAGAAAAATGTATTATCAATGAAGCAATTGCATTTGTTCGGTTACTAGAGTTCTTCAATAGTGAGGCCTTATAGGGAATAAAGTTTGTGGGAACAAATTAACCTTTCGTTGAGTATGCTTTTGATAATATATATGGTCTTGAGCCCAAGACAAGTGACAAATTTGAACTTCAAGAACAATTTTAATATGACTCTTTGAAGAATACCAGAGCATGAAGGTGCCTAGGGAAAAGGGGGCAGTACATTTAGGCTACTGAGATTAATACGGTTGGAGATACTTCAGACTAAGAGGTATAAATAATTTAGTTTTTGTATTATATATTGAATATTGCATTCTTCATATTGGTTCTTATGTTTTATAGGATCTATCCATATGTGAGAGTTCCAAGAATGGTCCAAAAGTTGAAAAATCTGAATTGAAATCAAAATCATATGAGTGGACGTTACGATGAAGCACAATGAAATATTAGCCTTTTGGAAGTCGCAAGGAACAAAATATAGTGATCTTTCTTAGATGGCACTTGATGTATTTGCTATTCTGATATTAATAATTGCTTTTGAAACTCATTTTGGTGTTAGAGGTAGAGTTATTGTCAAATATATATATACGATATACTTACAAATGGAAAAATGTTGATTTACCTTCGAGATTGAATATTTGAAGTAGACTTCAAAAGGTTTATCTTGCTTTTTTTTTTCTTGTCATATTCTTATATGTACTATTGTTCATTCTTTCTTTAAAGTTGAACCTGTTGAAGATACCATTGATTTACCGACACTTTAAAAGATGTGTTGTCCGTGAATGAGAATGTTTTCTCTAATGTTGCTGCACATTTATCTCCATCAATTGCTTCTACTGCAGCTATTGTTTAGTGTGTTAATTAGTTATCATTCCTTAGGTATTGTCTTATTTTCATTGTTATTGAAATGTGTTTGTGATTGGTTCTCTTAAAATCCTATATTTTATTTTAGTGTTCTAAATTCTAAGATTTTCTCTTTGTGCAAAAACTTTTGTAGTATCATGGCGTGGGAAATGACCACAGATCCATGACTGCTGAAACACAAAACCTGAAGCTCCTCTTGTTTGAATAATGTATTCAGATTTTGTTCTTACTTCTCTTCAATGTGAAATATGTTTTTAACAACGGTGATCAGACTAGGGACAAGTACATCTCTTGGGTTGTGATATTTTCTGATTTCGGGGATTTGTTTGTCTAATTCCATTGGGACCTTTTGAAAAAGCTCACTCCTGTTGAATGCCTACGCACGTGAACCCAATGTTTGTGCACGGGCCATGTAGCTTGGCTATAATGAACTATCTCTTGCCCCTACAACTATAGTTATTGCTTAGATTGTATTTAGAACCCTATTTCAAGCAAATTTGTGGCTAGAACCTGTCTAGAGAAAATAGTTCAAAGACCTATTTACGGCGTCTTTAATCCGATTAAAGACCGATAATTGATTAATTGATATTAACATATTCATGGTTGCCAAGTATAGGCCCTGACTCCATAAACGGGTAGTCCCAGTGCATGTGTTAAAATTGAGGTGACCCAACTAGTTTCACACCCGACCAACCGGTTGACACCCCTAGGGCCTATAGTAGTTGGAGTGTCTATACCATTGAACTTGCTCCACTGTATAGGCATATGACCAGGTTTGTCCAATGTCCGTCCATTCAAAGCGTCTAATAGATTTGGTAGTCAACCGGAGTCCACAAAAAAGAAAAGAACCATGCAATTGCACAATTTGCTCTATTACCTTTGTCACCAATCAAAGCCCCTCTCCTATGGGATGAGATCCTCTCAAGTACATCAACCCCTCCAATGCACATTGGATGGTTGGAGGCACTTGGGTTGAGATTTAGATCCTCTCCGGTGTCATTGAAGGTCTAATACGCATTTGACAATTGCACACTAGGCCTCTAGTGGCATGGAAGAGGATCTGATTCCCTTGAGGTACTTGCCCCAATGCTATCAGCCATCAATATGTGCTGAAGAGGTTGTCGCACTTGAGAGGATCTGGAACCTTCCCAAGGGCACCGAATGACCAAACTGCCTTTTGTGTTGAGGTGTGACAGTGAATTTATAATCTCACTAGCCGAATCGATCATTTTCCTTGTTATTACAATTTCTAGGATTTGGCTCATCTCCTGAACGATGATCATTCATGTCTTGCCCATAGTTACTTGGGTGATTGTCACATGTTCAGACGTTGATCCAATGGTTTTTGGTGCTTCTTTCTCTATGTTTTTGTCAGCATCTCGTTTTCTATGTTTTTTTCAAAACGTTGAATCATCGCTTGAACATATAACGTTTGTCCATATAACTATGAATCAACCAAAACGATCACTGCTGAGGAGAGGCCTCGGATCCCATTTCTGCTCTGAGTTTTTGACCAGACCAAAGCCACTTGTACTTCCATTCTGAACACCAGCAATAATCGAAAACCGTTCCTTGGAAGCACATGCTGGCAGTGGGTCCCACTACAAAGTACGTTCAAGCCATTCTGTATATGGTCTTGTTTTTTAGGTAAGGCCATTCTGTATGTGGTCTTGCAAACTTTTATAATGAGTCATGAGTCATAACATCATCAAGATTTAAAATCTGCAATTAAAAATGATAAAATTACATGATTATAGATTTTTGGATTTTTTTTTATAAAATTACTTATTCAAAAGTTAACAAAAATACCCAAAATCGGATATATATTTACAAAGCTACCCACTTAATGTTTCAGTTAACAAAAATACCCAAAATCAACTTTAGATTTACAAAACTATCCACTCAAAAGTTTCAGTTAATAAAAATATCTGATTGTATGTAGAAGATGAAGAAGAATTACTGTTTTTGAGTAGTTTTGTAAACTCAAATTTGATTTTAGGTATTTTTATTAACCAAAACTTTGGGTGGATAATTTTGTAAAAATTCAAACCTAATTTTGAGTATTTTTGTTAATTGAAACTTTATGTGGATAATTTTGTAAAGAAAAATTCAACAATGGGTAATCATATAATTTTCCCTTTAAAAATTTAAGCTTATGCTATTTGAGGTATTGGTATCAGCCCTTGTGGATATCGATTCGTGGCCAAATCCCATATCAACGGATTCGTATGAATGAAAGGTTAAAAAAAAAATATATAATAATAATAAATGAAACTATGAGTAAATTCTTTTGATATGGGTTGATCCAAATTGCTATCAAAATTTATATTGATTGAGACCGTTTCGATATTTGATACCACTTATTAAATCTCAGTTCTTGAGCTACCTATCATGTTAAAAAAAATTTAAGGGGAATACAGTCTTAGCTGATTCCCAAAAGGGGTTTTGAAGATCAGGTGTAATTGAATTTTTTTTTTTTTTTTTTTTTGTAAGAGCATAATTGGGATTGAGGTATATGGAATTCTCTTATTTTTGTCTTGATATTTTTCCTATGAACAGGTCAATTTCCTTAATATATAAAATTATTTTTTTGAAATAAAAGTTTAATAAAGGGCACAATTACGGATGTAGATCCTCTCTAATAGGATAAAACACGACGTATTCAATGGTTGGGAGTACCCACAACACAAACCTAATAGCTGGGCACACATCCCAAATGCCTCCTAACCGCTGGATATGGCTAGGCTCTTCCTACCTTAGAGAGGATCAAAATCCCACAATCACACCATTCCCCATAGAAGTTTCAAAAAATTCGATGGTGAATCGGATTAGGAATTAATCGATTATACTTGGAATTAACATTGACCAATTGTATTGATTTATTCTAATATATGACCATTATGAGTTATGGCCATAGTTTGAGAACTTGATATCAAGAGTAGGATCAGTCAAGGGCGATATTGATATGGATCACCCTATATATGGAATTACCTATGATTTTTATGTTTAAAACTATTTTTTTTACCATTTTACCCTTTGTCTATACCAATCTTCCGATATAGTATCAATAAAATTAAGATCGATCAAGATCGATTCCATTATTATCTAGCCGATTCGGACAGCTTCGTTCCGATTCCTTAGGGGGTGTTTGGTTCGGTAAATATTTGGGATGACATTCTTTAGAATGATAATTCTTAATTTTTGGAGTTGTTTGATTCCACTAGGATGACCTTCATAAGTGAGAATCCTACTTCCCATGAATGACCATATTACAAATGATGTGTTTCAAATATGAGTTCACCTCAACACTTAAATTCAGAATTAAGCAACCTTTTTACCACCTAGTATAAAAGGAAAAAGTGAAAAGACATTATTTACGGAAGCCAATATTTCAATCCACGATAAATATGCACTAGCCTTAAAGTAACCAAATGATTTTTCAGAAATAAACATAATTTAGAAGAATGTCTATCAAAAGATTGACATTCATATCCGATACATACACCATTTGATTTACCGAACCAAACACCCCCTTAATGTCCCATTGTCCCAGAGTAGTTGAGAAAGAAAGAGTAAAAGAGGGGCAAATGTACGAATTTCGTAAAACTGCAGAGAACGCAAAACTAAAGGGGCCCCGTTTGGGTAAATTACACAATATGCCCTCAACAATTCTGCAATTAACAAACTTGTACTTATGTATATATAGGTGTCCGATCATTCTCTCTCCTCCTGGAGGAGCTGTAGAAAAAGACTGCATGCAATAGAGAGAGAGAGAGAGAGAGAGAGAGGTTGGTCGTTTCTCTATCTCGCGACTCACCTCCGCCCAGTAGAATAGAACTTGTTCTAGCTTATTCGTTCTGCAACTTCAATCTGCATGATCAGGGTTTTCGACTGACAAGAAACCATTATTTGCTTCGAAATATCTAGATTCATTTTCCCTAGGTTTTCCATCTCTTAATTTGTACTTTTTTTTTTCCTACAAAAACAAAAACAAAAAAAGAAAAATTCTACTTTTGGAGATTTGTATGTGAATTAGAGTTTTAAGGAAATTAATTATTTGTATAAAGGGACCGAATTATATATCTGTGAATGTTTTTCTAGTATTCGGAAGATTGTTGAGCTTTTGTATGCCCTAATGTGAGCAAAGTACGAAGGAGTTGTCGACTTGTGCTAGGGTTTCTCTGTTTCCATGGGGAGCACCGGGGAGCCAGACCGTAAGCGCAGGCACTTGAACTCTATCTCCCCCACGGCAACTGCTGCTAAAAAGCAGCCTTCTTTGCCATTTTCGGAAGATAAAAAGGTACTTTTCCTTCTTTTATCCTGTTTCTCCAATCTCTACACTCCATGGGCAATCTATTTGTAACGAATTGGATTTTCAGCTTCTATGTGTCAATTGTTGTGGTCTATCACAGGATGGATTGGATTGTCTGGTTTCATAGAATTATTGTACTTTTGCTCCTCTGAGTTAATTAGATTAGTCGTTATAATTTAGTGGATATCACATTCAATTAATTTATCTGAATGGTTGAATCTGTTGTCTTAGGCGTTCCCTTCGCTTCTTTATTTTTATTTTTTCTATTTGAAGGGGCAGAATGTTAATTATATATTATTGTGTTGTTAATTGTTATGAAGTTAGAAATGTTCATATATTGATAAATTTGGTGGAACCACGTATGTTATATACTTTTCTGTTGTAAGGTTTGGATGCTTCTACTGCATGCTTGTTTGATTGAGTGTTAATTCTGGCAAGGATCTTTCAGCTTTCTTGTAAAAGGAAAGGATAATTATCGGTTCTTTATTTTGCAAGAAGTGATCAGTTGGCCTTTCCCTTCCCCTTCCCTTTATAGTTAGGTCTCGATGTAATGTCACTTATTGTTATTGCGGGTTTTAATGGTACATGGTACGCATTTCATTAAATATGCTCCATACATGTCTAATAATTACTTGCTACAAATTCACATCAAGCCCCTACATGATTTTGCTTAATTAGTTGATAGCTCTAGGTCGGGAAACAACCTCTCCGTGAAGCAGGGGTAAGGTTGCATATATTATGACCCTCCCCAGACCCCGTGGTGGCGGGATCCTCGTGCACTTGGTATGCCTTTTTTTTTTTTTAGTTCATAGCTCTAGGATCTGCCTCATCTGCTCCAAAACTGCAGTTGTGAAGTTTAACCACAGACTTGGCATACGAAGCAAAAGAGGTGCATTTTTGACATAAAAATCAGTGAACACATTCAGAACTCTCCCCTACCCCTTGTCCTTGAATGAATCATTAATGACATATGCATGCCTATAACTTATGCAAGGATACCATAACGTATGTATGTACTCCTCCATTTCCTTATCAATATACCTCTAGGGATTATCTCATATATTGCCCGCTGAGTCACCAAGACTTTGAACTTATTTAATGCATTTAATGATTTGGAAATGGAGTAGTACATTTTTAATTTCTGATATTTTTCGGAGTTTCAGTATTACTTCCCAAAATAAGCCATATACATTGTCTTATTTCAAAGAGTGCTAGGGATGGTTGTTTTCTGTGACTGCCCATGTCACTCTATATGTGTGGAAATATCGAACTTTGGGAAAATTTCTCCTACTATTTATAAAAGATTGGAAAATTGCCTACCATGTGAACTGAATGGAACTCTGTATTGGGTGGGGGCAACTAAAAAAATGGCTGCTATCTTATTGGCGTTGGGGTGAATGTGAAAAGTGCAAAAGTAATATTCGCAGAGAGATCGTATGGGAGTCATTTTTTGGAGCTAATGTTGTAGTAGTGGTTCACTTGGTATTATTCATTTTTCGTTGCACTATCCATTTGCACTTTCTCTCCTGGGTTGTATGTTTCTTTTTTTTTTTTTTTGTTTGCTTGGGTATGATCTGAAAACTCAGGCTGGTCTCCAATACAGACTTTGAGTGAGGGATGCTGTATCTGCTTGTAAACATGAGGAATTTCACAACGTCACATTTTCCTAGAGTTTGATGTTGGGTTGCCCAGAATATTTTGTCAGCTATGCAAAATCATCTTGAAGACAGATTTCCACTATACAATTGATGCAGATACAGCTGCACTTGATGGTTGGACTAGCATGACCGGCTTTGGAAGCCAAGGGCCAAGAAGAACCGGTCCAACCCAGGGTTTTGGTCCAACAAGGGTTGGAAATAAAATTAGCAGTTACTTGTCTTTTATTTCATGCCTTTTATTTTCCAGATTTGCATTTAGGAGTTAGGATTTCATTGCTTCGCATTGGTTTCCTTTTATGGTTGCTTCCTAGTTTAGGCTAGATACTATTTTAGTAGAGTTTTTAATTTCATGTCTTTACTTTCCTATATATCGGCTGTAACCGATGGACATGTTAGAATGTTTTGATTATTGAACGAAATTGGTTGAATTTGTGCAATATGTGATTGTGTGATTCCCTTCCTTCCCCCTCCTTCCTCTGATCTTCCCTTTCTTTCCTAAGGCCGGCCATCAACAATAGAGGTGTGGACATTAATACTATCATCCATTTTTGACTTCATGGTTGACATGAGGAAAATATCAGATTTGAATCTTTAGAATCTTCTGTCCTTCCATCTTCAGCTCTCATCTTTCCTCTCATGTAGCTTATTTGTGCCTACTCAATTTGTTTAAATCCTAATACCTTCTTTTCTTTGATCTATAATGAGAGAGCATTGGAAGATAACAAGCACTTCATGGTTTGTAAAGGACAAGAGGATTGAAAAGGGCTGAGCACTGACCTGCCACTCTTTGCTTGTAAAATGTTTCAGATACTCCAAAATACACAAATAACTTCCTAAACTATAACTCCTAGTCCCTCACCTCCTGTTCCCTGGCTAAAAGAAGGGAGGGGAATATAAACTAAAAATGTAGTTATTGATGCAGGAGTACTTCCTTGGATCGGTGCAAACCCATTGGGGAGCTCAGATGGAGATGAACTTGGTCCAGATTTAGTTTTGGTCCAGTAGAGATATGCAGGGATTTATCTATTTACTTGGGTTATTATTGTAATATGTACTTTAATTTATACGGCGAATTTTTAGATTGGGTTAGATAATATGGTGATAGAGTTTGATTTTACGTCTATTTCAATTTTAGACTACAATAGAGAATTTGCAATTTCTTTTTTTATAATTATGCTTGTCATCCAATGATGCATAGTAAATAATGAAAGTTTCAGTTGGGTACCTCCCAGTTGTGGAGTTGTGTGTCCATGTTGGTCAAGTGCGGTCTCTTTTTCCCCCTATTTTCTTCTGTTTTCTCTCTCCTCGATGCTCTATTCTTCCTCTGATTTCTTTTCTTTGCCTTGCAGTTTCTTCTGTCTCTTTTGCTGTTTTTTCCTTTTCTGTTCCTGTTTGGGCTGTAGGATACAGCCACATAAAAATGGGTCGACCTCCCTCACCTCTCTTTAGTTTTCCCTCATATTTTGGGGCTTGAATCGCTACCTTAGGGTGAGTTAATCACCTCAGAATAATGTCCAACAGTTCCTCCAATCTTAAGAACCGGGCCCATGACCAGGCTTGAACTTGTTCTTACCGCCAGCCCTTATTTCAGAGATTTGTTATCAGGTTTTGAGTGGTAAATTTGGGTGCTTGTTGGGTTGGTTAAACAAGTCAGTGGGCTAGAAATCCTTGCCTGAAATTTCAGGTAAATCGATAACCTCTGAAGGAGTTATATTCCTTTGGGGGTTCTGGTGTTCTGCCTCCTAGTTTCGATCAGGAGGTTGAAAACACAACCCTTCACGTATGATATTATTGTCTATTTGGGTTTCCTTCCTGCTTTTGCCCCTCCTTTTCATTTAATTCACTCCCATTCAGTGACTTTCAAGCCTGCCCCTCACTCAATAATTACTAATCCCCCTCGTATACTTGTCTACCAGGTAGCTCCGTAAAATTTCTGGTTTATTACAAATTTGCCACTCCCCCATTGCATCCTTTGTTACATTTACTGAAATTTCCATTTACTCTCTACTTAGGCTAATATACATGTAGGTTACAAATAGGCCCATGGCAATCCCAACTGTAGGGTTTCAGCCCTGGGTTCACACCAGTTACGTGGTGGGTTCATTTCCACTTCTTCCCTCGCCCTTTCCATCTTGTAGTGGAGCAAGATCTGATGCCTCTTCCTCCTTGGTGTTTATTCCTTGTGGTTCACCATTGCTTAATCTGGTGCCAAGTTAATATGCTTACTTCTGTTAGACGCTCTTCACACCTAGTTGGTTGATTTTTATCATGCTTCTCCAAAATTGTTAGGAGCTCTATTGATCTACCTACCTTGAATTTGTTAGCACTCCACTCCTATGCTTTTTCCTCTCAATAATTTAGAGACCTAGGCTGTGTAGGGATGGAGGTCAGACAGCACTTTCTTGATTTTTTATGTCTGCACCTTGGATTCTAAAGTGGGTTGAGATTGTTTCGAAGATAGGGTGGATTGGGCTTTCTGTTGGCCGCACCTTTAGATATCGCTTTGTAACTGTGGCTTTCTCTTGACATCAGCAGAACTGTCAACTGACTGGCTGACATGCTTTTGGCTTTTATGGGCTGCAAAAGCTGCTGGGCCTCCTCTTGTCCAAACAAGATCCCTAGTGGATTGTAGTCCATGGGGTCAGTGTCATCTGTCTCAGCTTTTCTCAGTGCCAACTTGTCTCTAAATTCTGCAGTGATAGCTGAGGAAAGAGTGGCCTTTCATCATCTGTGACAGTTGGAGCAGCAATTTGCCGGCTGGATGATGGGATCTTGTCTATTATTGTAAATATTGGGACCTGTGCCTGCCTTTGGCTTGAGAGACTGGGATAGTGGGATCTGTATCTGCATTTCTCTTGAAAGATTCCCTCGTGAATAAGGATCATTTATTGGAATCAATTCTGCATGTTATCCTAGCTGCAGAGCTGTTACATTATGTCCCACTGTTAAATTCTTGCTTACTTCCTTCATTTTCCTCTTATTTTGATGAGTAATTAACTTAATTAAAGAGCGTAGGGAAAAAAAATCGACTACCTCTAAAGTTGGGTAGATACATTCCTGCAGATATCACATATATCTGTAATTGGTAATCTTATAGATTCTTTACAATTAAAGGCCCAAAGGATAACTAAAATCCCTTGTATTGGGCATCATTCTATTCACTGTTTATCATAATCATCAAAGGCTCTTTCTTTTCCATTAGAAAGTCTCCCATAATTTTCTTGCACTAGAAAACCTCATTAAATTCTTTAGACATGGCCCAGTGGATGCTAAATTACCAACTTGATTTTATACATGTAAATAAGGAAATGCACAATGGTCAAGAGGTAAGGAATGTTCTACTTTCTTTTGATGGAAAAATGATACTTTATTGGAAAAATGGATGCACAGTTGAACATGTTGTACAATTGATCCCATTGTACGGGTTGACTACTAGCTCACCAACAATTAAAAGAGATAAAATCCAAATTAGTGGAAGGGAGATCATATAAAACCTAGCAAGTCCCTGTTTGTCCAATTTCTCTAGAAAAATATCTATTATTTTCCACTCTACCATGCCTGATTGGGATAAAAAAGCTAAAAGATGTTGAACATCCATGAAACAGATGATCTGTAAAGGAGGCATAGTCGATTCTACAGCAGGGGACTTCTTTTCTTGTTTGGTTGCTGTTTTAGACCAGTGTCAGCTATGTGGCTGAAGATTTCACATGTTAGCCTGTTTCTTTGATAGGTTTTTTAAATTCTCCATGTGTATGTGTTTTTCTTGGGTTGAGGGCGTTTTAAAGTCCAGTGGACCAGTTTTAGGTTTTTAGTAATAGTAGTTCAACTTCTTGTAGGGCTTGAATTGGGAAGGGTAGGTGTACTCTTTCTGTGGTGCTGCTATATATATATATATATTTTTTTCCTCTGTACATTTTTGTGTTCTTGGTAGATCCATCTAAAGTTAATAATATTAAGGATCTCACAGCTTACTCTTGATCACCAACTTGTTTGTTTTGAACTTCATCTTATTTGCTTCATCTAATTTCCTTCCTTTGTAGCTTGACACTGCTGTACTGCAATATCAAAACCAAAAGCTTGTTCAGCAGCTAGAAGCTCAGAAAACCGAATATTCTGCCCTTGAGAATAAATTCTGTCAGCTGAAGGAGAAACAAAGTGGTTATGATGAAACATTACTACTGGTTAATAGGTCGTGGGAACAGGTACCTTGCATTTCCCTTAATTTTTTTGAACTCTGAGCTGGAACTGTGTGTTGATTGATGGTAAATTGGTAACGTATTTTAACAGCTGGTTGAAGACTTAGAATCTTGTTCTATTCGTGTGAGAACCTCCATTGGCAGCAGAAAGGATGCAGGCTATTCTTCAGGTGAGAAATGAACACAATCCTGGAAACATTTGCTTATTTGTATTTTTCTGAGTCTTCTAATGATATTTGCAATGATTATCATTATGCATGACTTTTCTTTCACAAATTATACCCTTCCCTGCCCCTGTGCATTTCAATGACAATTGTGAGTTTGCTAGTAAACATTTTAAATGGACTCTTTCTGGCCTTTCCTTGCATTCTGCAGATTGTAGTGGCTTTATACATTTAGAACTAAAGACATTGGACAAAATGTACTCTGAACTTGTTTCAGGCTGACTTCTTCTGAGCTTTGTCATATATAGCTACAAAAGTGCTAGATATTTACTGCTGCATGTGTTGAACTGATGCTTGAGTTGGACTTCCTCACTTGTCCAAGTTGCATTAGATAGGTTGGGTACTGCTTGGCTATGTAATGAATATTCATGTGATATATACTGTTGAATTCCAGAGAACTTCTTATTACTTCTGCATGTGTTGAACTGATGCTCGAGTTGGACTTCCTCACTTGTCCAAGTTGCATAAGATAGGTTGGGTACTGCTTGGCCATGAAACGATATTCATGTGATATATACTGTTGAATTCAAGAGAACTTTTTACCTTCTCCTGCTACTACTGAAACATGATACCTTCCTCCTGTACATGTATGTACATCTTAACATTTAACAATTCTGGTTTCTTTTAGCATATATGCTCCATCCGAGTCAAGGCTAACACCAGAACTTAGTGTGAAATGTGGAACATTATCCAAAGTTTAATGCTTGGTTTTGTCTGGATTGGTACTTAGATCCATGTTGATTAATATAGTGATGCAATATGTACTTCATTGGGCCCAGTGAAGTGATCCCTGCCCTATTTATACCACCCCAAAAAAAAAAGAAAAATGAAAAATCTATGTCTACTTTTTTTTTCTGGTAGGATTGAGTCTAGACATTGGCATATGGCTATAATGGTGAACCACCTGCTGGAGCGGGTAAATCTTCGGTCAATATGTCAAGGCTTCCTATGAAACGGAGCTTGATTTGTAGATGAGAAACTCTAAGCTAGTCTTGTGGACAGGTCAGGTGTACGTTATTCACCATTGGGTTTTGAATTTGTTAATATCCTGCTTGCCCAGGACAACTAGGAATCATAATGTTAAAAGTTATCAGAGCTTTAGCATTTTCCTTCATACCTTAAATTTATGATTGTCAAGTTTTTCCTTAGGCAATAATGCTCCTTGAATGCTGAACATGATGGGTCAATCTTGTGTGTCTGAGTGCCCAGACCAGATCTTGTCAAAGATGGGCACATAGGTAGAAAAAGGGAAATGGAGAAGGGGGAGGAGGAGGTGAAGAAAACACATTTGGAAGTAAAGATCAAAACAAAAATCCGACTCTAGAAATCAGATTCATATATAATCACAGGCTCTGTTTCTTAGTAGCAGAAATTATGAAAACCAGCAACTAGCAATGTTGATGATTTGAGAAGAATTACTCAAGTTGACTTGAAAACAATAACCCAGATGAGACAAGAATAGCGAAACCTGAAAAATCAAGTACAATGAGAGAAATTGATTCGATCTCCCCCTTGAACAGCTACAATTTGCCCATCAAACCTTGACAGTATGAATGTATAGTTTTTATGGTGAAGGCAAGTCACCGTGGTGGCCAGCCACCTTGACACCTAGGCAGTACCAATGAGAGGCCAAGGCAAGCACCATATTTGGACAAATATATGCCAATTCTAGGTATGTATTCCAGAGTAAAGATCAAAACTCTTGATTTGATTTTTAAAATCCTGGAATTTTAACTGGCACAAATTGTTCTTCAAATCTGATTCAGAACCTTTCAAATCTATTTCCTCTCCTTTGGTTTCGTTTGAGGAAACAATTCAGGCTGATCCATGTTGACGTGAGTGGATCTTAACTAAGAATCGTAGTCTTCTATTCTTTGTTCCAGTTTTAAAGATGACCTGTTGATTCTGAAAACTATTTATCAATATTAGTTGAAGACCATAGTAGTTCGCAAAAAATTTCGTTTGCCTATATTTTTTATAATAGTTATTGGGAGATCAGTAAATATATTGTATTCTGCGGGGTTCACATAGCAAAGCTAATTATAGTTTTCTTAACCCTAGGTTGCTTTTGCTTTTTGGCCATTATGAATTTTTTGTTTACTACTATAATTACAATTATCCATTATTATTATTGTTATTGTTGTTATTATTGTTGTTGGTGGTGTTGTTGCTATTGTTTTTATTTTTTATTTTTTTTATGATTGTTATGTATTCCAGAAGTACCATACTCTGTTTGTTTGTACTCCAGGTGTCCTGGCTACTGGACATTTTATTTTTATGGTATTGTGGTTTTCCATCAGTGGATGCAGTGGCCCTGCATTTCCTGGTTTGTGCCATTTGCGAGTAGGATAGTTTTATTCATCATAGCTTGCCATTTTTGTGTGATATTTTTCTACGATTGGAGTTACAAAGTTGTTTTAACTTATTTGGCAGATGGGGCATCATCTCCTGCTGAGGATGCTTTTCTTGAAAGACTCTTAGAGACAGGTGCAACAGATAGTTGTTCTGCAAATGACTCCCTTAATCATTTTGAAGATGATAAGCAAATATCTTGCATGAAAACTACAAACATCTTAAGAAATATAGTTGTTGCCGTTAATGACCTGTGGTATTTTAAGAATGGGATTTCTGGTGCACTTCTGGAAGCATTTTCTGAAGATGGTAAGGTGTTGGAAAGAATTTTCAATTGATTGTCCATTCTTGTTTCCTTTCTAAGTTCTGGCTGCACTCTTTTATTCTTTCTCCAGAGCTCAGCAGACATGGCAGACACAAGACATCTAATGACTTACGGTCAGAGGTTAAGAACTTACGGGTGGCTCTCGGTGATCTTCATTTGAAGCACAAGAAATTGGCATATGAGGTGCGTCGCCGTCAAGACACCAATGCAAAGAATAAAGCTGAACTCAAGCGTCTCACAGGTGCTGTCCTTTTTCATCCATGGCCATGTCCACCATTCATGTAATAAAAATCTGAAACTCCTTTTTTATTTATTAATTTTATTAAGGAGTATGAGAAGGTTATGGTTGTTGTTGTTGTAATGAGAAGATATTCATGTTCTTTGATCATGGTGCTTAAGTGCTTGATTTTTCTTTTCATTTTTCTGGAAGCTGAGTATCTATGCCATAGGAACTTACCCAAGTTCCTTTAGGGGGACATGTGATGTGAAAATTTCTGGAAGTTGTAGTCCTTAACACTACCACCCATTTGTAGGAACTACAGATGGGAAACATCTCCCAAGTTGAATGGGCCACTGGTTTAGATAAATCCCCATTGCCTCATTCCCTGCCAGATGTTTATTATGTGGAAAGCAGTTTCCTGTAATCATGGTTAGAAATTAGAATAGGAGTCATTTAACGACATCTTTTACCTGTATTGGATGTTTTTCTTTGTTGATACTTTTATTAGCATTTAGTGTGATATTTTCATAATGTAGTAGCTTTATAGACATGAGCCCAATAAAGTTGAATGGCAAAACAGGAGTTGCTGTCAAAACTAGTGAAATTTCGCCAACATTTGGCGAAATTTCTGAACTGTGGTAGTTGGCCCCATTTAGTAAAGGCTTGGTAGTGGAGTTGTAGTAGCTTTGTGTAGAGCTAGCTTTTGGAGAAACTAGCACTTGAAAGTTTCAAAGATATGCAGGTCATGTGTTAAGATAAAAAAGTAATGGGTTCTAGTTCTACACGTATTTGTCATGGCACCAAGGTGAGCATGGAAGCCCAGGTGCATTGGCACCTAGACACTGAGGTAAAAGTGCCATATTTCAGGAAAATATGTCCCCATTCCTTTCAGCTCTAGGGATATTTTCTTATTCTTTTTCTTGTTTTCCTTTGTTCTACTTCTTCTTCCCTCCCCCTTCTCCACCCCTTATTTCCCCCTTTTTAGAGTAGAACTCTTCTGGGTGCCCACAGAAGGTGACTAGTCGCCTTGTGCCTTATTGCCTTGGTGCACCTGGGCAATGCCTAGACAATTATGGTTTGATGTGAAAAATATCAATATTTTTACGGTAAAATTTTTTGTTAGAGAATTATAGGTTTTGAGTGATGCAGTTTAGATTGCTCTATTGGACCAATTGGGTACTTGGAAGACTTTATTTTGGTCCATGGTTGGTTTCTATGGACCTTGGGCTTCTTATTTTTGGATTTATTGGTGTAATGGGTCTCTTTTGTAAGCCCATATGGGAGGCCTTAATCCTGTACACGTTATTAAGTATATAGATAAGATTGTGTGGGTCCCATGTGCTGTTAAGTAGGTTAGCTTAGTCAAGTTAGAGTTCTTGTTAGTTAAGTAATTTATATCTTATTATTAGTTAGTAGTTTATAACTGTTGTTTGGAGTCTATAGCAAGTATTTGATCGGTTTAAGTTAGTTTCTGTTTTGGTAACTTGAAGGACTAGTTGTTAATTTGTTTTAAGAGTCCTAAAGTCAGTTTATTTGGTCTTTATAATTTGTGGATTGTTGGAATTAATCGATTTCATAGTTGTCATGGCGACGCCTAGGCGGCGATTTGGCGTCCTGGTGGAAAAAGAAGTTCATGGTAGTGCTACGATTTACGTGACTCACAAATGGCAGTCGCCATTGGCTGATAGGCGTCGCCATGGATGCCAGGTCACGCTTGATTCACTAGGCGGTCAATTTTTTGTAAAATTTAGGGTGATTTTGATAGGGTTATGTTGATTTTTGATGATTTGATGTTGTTTAATGTTGGTTTTATACGTTATAGGGTATATATTGTAGGCTTGTAGCATGCTAAATAACTTTAGAAAATAGGGGAAATAAAAAAGTAGCATATTAAATAACTTTAGAAAATAGGAAAAATAAAAAATGACACATGGGCGATTTGATCGCCATGACAACGCCATAACTCGCCAAATCGATTAGCCACCCCTCCACCACCTTGGATCGATTTGACGTTGTGACAACTATGACTGATTTGATTTAATTTGTTTTTGAGATTGTTACCACTCTCTCCTTTGTCCCCCCCACCCCACCCCACCCCACCCAACCCAAATGATCTCCTCTCTTCCCCACGGTCCTGTTTTCTGCCCTCCTTTCTCCTCTTCTATTTCCCACATTTATATTATCAGATCTAGTCTGTGTCAACCATCAGACGGAGTCTTTTCCGTTGATATTTTAATAAACCCACCACCAGATCTCTCTCTCCGTCTGCATCATTGAGGCAGGTGAAAGTATGGAAACTAAGATTTAGCTGAGGTTTGGTTTTGGAGTTGCCATTTCTTGAATTGGTAAAGTATGGCGAGTCTGACTTTTATACGTCACTGGAAAAAAATGATATTTTGACAGAGAAATCAATCAAAAAGTTGAAATATCCCTACTAAAAGTTCCAGAATTTGATTGGTTTCAGGTAAATCAGGTTTTGAATGGATGAGGAAAGGGTTGATATAGGCTGCCTACTTGGGTTACTTGATGGTTCCAATGATTTCAATCAACGCAAATGGAAATCTGCAGTCTTCCTAGATCCTATGGTTGGAAAAAATTGAGCTTCACTAACAGCCATGGCTAAGGTGATTATGTGAGATTAGGTTGGGATTGGATGATGGAGGTGATGGTTTTGGGTGAATTAGATACCAAATTGATGAACTTCTAATGCTAAATATCAATCTAATAATGAAGTTGCAAGTTGAAAAATTAAATAGGTGGAGAGAAGAAGAAATAGGCACCAGCATGTTGGCTTATTGCAATCACACTCTAGAGGGCAATGATAGTTCACAGAATGGTTTCAACTATCAGCTTATTTGATCTGGATCATCTAAATAGATTGAGTGGATTCGGATTTTTAAGCATCACACGCTGAATCCACTGGAAATATCAGGCACTTACATGGATCAGGCAATCCAGACCAATCTGGATTTTTGTTACTCGGGGATGATCTAGGGTCTGATGCTGATCTTTAAATCCTTAATGCACAGGTCGTCAAGCTGGTTTCGAGAGACATCTCAGAGATACATTAGTGAGACGCAGGATACATTTGATACGGATGGATATGCTAAGGATACATGGAAAACTAGTATTGAAGAATTGTGCACCATAAATAACCAATAAATAATGATATCCAACCAATTTCATATTATTTCTGTTTTTGTGGGATTTATGTGGTTCAAATTTTAATTGGCAAGTGCTATATCAAGCCTAGAAGCAATTAAGCAAGAAGATTTGAAAAAGAAAATGATGTGGATCCTGGTTGCATAACTGGAATCAGATCGCTTATGGGCCCACAAAAGAGCAAACAATTCAATGGTTCAATTTAGGACCCTTTTGGAATAAAATAACTGAATGGGGACAGATCTGGAATTAATCCCACCATAAATAACCAATAAATAATGATATCGAACCAATTTCATATTATTTCTGTTTTTGTGGGATTTATGTGGTTCAAATTTTAATTGGCAAGTGCTATATCAAGCCTAGAAGCAATTAAGCAAGAAGATTTGAAAAAGAAAATGATGTGGATCCTGGTTCCATAACTGGAATCAGATCGCTTATGGGCCCACAAAAGAGCAAACAATTCAATGGTTCAATTTAGGACCCTTTTGGAATAAAATAACTGAATGGGGACAGATCTGGAATTAATCCCAAAAGAAAAATTCAGTTCTTGAAATTAATATGGTGATGGGGTTAAACAGATATAAAGTCTTGAAAGTAAGGGTTTTACTGTAAAAACAAGGGACAGGGGCTTAGGGGTAAAATAAGAATCAAACAAGGACTTAAGTGGGGTTCAACACTTGGTTATCATCAACCTCATGACTCCAGCTATGGCAGAAACCTTGCTGGTTTCGATTGATATAACTCACCCAGCAGGAATTCGATCGAACCAAAACTTTGGGAGAGAGATCGATAGTCAAATCACCCTTGATTCCAACCAATATCAGAGCAGAAGAAGATGCAACATTCTCAGGGAGAATCCTGCACCTGGAGCTCTCGGAAAACTCAGATCTTTTCTGGTTTCAGATCTGCTGTCCACTGACTTGCAGGAGCTTAGGGTTTAGATCGCACCAGGGAGGAGAGCTTATGCCCCAAGTTTCAGACTGGAAGCTGCAGAATCGAAGAAGATCGAACCACCTTCACGGGATGCAAGTACTGCCTGGAACAGAAACAGAGAAAGAGAACAAAGAAACAAGGAAGAAGAAAGGAATGGAGAAAGAAGAGAAGAGAAAATACCAGAGGAAAAGGAAGAGAAGCATGCATAGCAACCGTGGCTTCACCCACAACATTTATTCAATTTCAATCACTTCAAGTCTCATTGTTGGGTACAATAACACTATTTAAAGATAAAAACATAAATCTATTTTTCTATTCTGAAATCGAATAAACTTGCATCTAAATCTAAAGTTAGAAACAAAATCTCACTCAAATAAAAAGAAAAATCAACTATAATTCAACTCCTATTGTTTATAATATAAATGGAAATAAATAAAGGAACCAAATCAATCCCAATTTATTCGATCGTCCAACTGCATCAGAAAAAAAATATGTTATTTAATTCTTCATTGGCAGGTGCAAATATTTGTTTGTTTGATCACTCCTAGGTCGTTCTTAAGTGTAGATGGAATCCATTTAGGTTTTAGCCAAAAAAGCTAAGTAGGAAGAGTTTTCTTCCAAAAACTAGGATTTTTTTGTGTTTAATATATCAAGTGTAACAGTAATGTGTTGGTTCAATACAGTTCTGTACATAAACATTTTTATGTATGGGTTCTAGATTGTATTGATATGGCCAGTCTCAATATGTATTGTTGGACTGATATGGTCGATAATTATCAATACTCATGCAGGTTGTTGAAAATTCTCTGAATTTCTGTAGCTTGATTGTTCCCAACCGTAAATAGCCATTAATGTTCCAACGGTGCAAATGTTTAATGCTTGAGTCTCTATTGGCCTTTTTCAGGAGAGTTGGAGAGTACTTTTGCAGAGTTGGGTGATAGCAACTCTAAACTGGCAACTCTCAAAGCACAAAGGGATACAGCGCAAAGTGCATTCTTCCCTGTCTTAAATGTGGGTGGTAGACAGGTTGCTGGAGATAAGGCCCGAGATAGGCAGCGAGATATGCAAGATATGGAGTCTACACTCAAGGAGTTGTCGGTAATTTTTCAATGCTTTCTTTTCAAAGGTGAATTGTGTGTTAACTAAGCTAGAAGCTGGCAGGTTTATCTCCTTGATTTGAACCTCTGTTCAGGAATTGGCTTCACGTCGATTGGTAGAACTCAAGGATCTTCACAAAGAAAGGATAGAAATTCTGAAGCAGTTGTGTCATTTGCAGGTCAGTTCCTATCATCTATTTTTTCTCCTATTTCTGAGTGTCCATGTCTTCCACTTCTTTTCTCTGATATTCATCACTATGGTTTTTCATAGTTGTGTTTCATTGTGGGTATTGATCAACAGAACAGTTTGAAGGATGTGAAGCAAATCTGCTCTTCCAATGCTTTTCTGTTTGGAAGAGATCAGCTTGAAAGATCAAAAGCAGAAGTGATCCGGTATCAGTCCTTATTTGAGAAACTACAGGTGGTAACTGGTTGGTAGTTTTTTTGATTTATGCTTTGGTAGTCTTTCATTTTGATGGCACATTTGGGTGGTATTACTAACTATCTTCTTTATACTGGAAATTTTAGGTCGAGAAAGATAATTTCACGTGGCGGGAAAAGGAAGTGAACATTAAAATTGATTTAGCTGATGTTTTTCGAAGGGCCTCTGCAAGCGCTGATTCTAGGATGGGTGAACTAGAGAAGGAGATACAGAAACGAGTTGATGAAAGAAATATTTTTGGGGCTAGGCTGAAAGGCATTTCAAGAGAACCTGGTATAAAATTCTGAGATCTTAATGCCTTGAGAA
>NC_056564.1:31683581-31700472 GCF_013358625.1 Macadamia integrifolia | reverse complement strand
CTGGCAGATTCTAAAACTTATTAGGTGTTGACAAAGATGCTGTTCAGAAAGCATCAATTTTTCATGAGAAAAAAAATCAACTGAGACTGGTGCTACAAATAACTGGAATAACTAATCTTCCATATCAAGCTCCATTTAACCTAATAAGTTTAATGTGTGTGTGTGCGTGCGTGCGTGCGTGCACCATGGGTGGGAAACCAGCCGTTTTTCAAATGGCCATTTGTGAACCATGAATACATTTGTCCTGGTCAGATATAGACTTAAAATAGCTAGTGAGGTTAAGTATTTCTAGTTCTACCATTGTAAGTTGCCATAGTAAGTTGGCAACATTAGTCAAATAAAGCTGAGGAACTGGAAGGAGGTCATTGTTACAGTAAGTGATGTCAACACAATATTCCTGCAAACGAAAGTATTGACATATTGAGAAATCCCACCAGGTCAGTGAGACAGTGCAAAGGTAGCCAAGGCATCAAGATTGTTGAAAAAACATTAAACTCTTTATCCATGGAGCACTTCCTTGGACAGGCCGAACCTGTTTGAGATCCCCAACCAAAAACCGGCCCTGAATTAGGATGTGGGACTAGTAGATAATTAGATATTTATTTTCTTTCTTTATTTTTCTAGTTAAGATTTTATAATATATATATAGTTAAGAGTTTCTAATATGTGAGTTTTCCTCGGTGTGTGTGTGTAATGCAATGGAGCACAATCAACAGTTGAAAATGGAATGAATTAAGAATTGGTTTTGAGTTACTGTGGTGTGGTGTGGCTTGGCCTCTCTCTCTTCTTTTTTCTCCTATCCCCATGCAAGATCCTCTCTTTCTTCTTCCTCTGTTCTTAATGCAGGAGGAGATTACAAGAAACTACCCCAACAATTTATAACCCCAAACAATACAAATAGGACCAGGAAACAAAAAAATAAAACCATCAAATAAAACTCTAAGGATACAATACCCATAGAGGAGAAAAACCAGCCCAAAACACAACCCGATAGGAGAGAGAAAGACCTGCTATAGAGCTGGAGAGAGAGAGGTGCGGCCAGGTCTATAGGAGTCCGATTGAGCTGCACTCTTGGGCGTAGATAGTCCCTAGGGAGGGTACAAAAACCCCCAAAGTTGAGAGGATTCTGACGGCTGATTGTGAAGTTACAAGCTTTCTTGATTTTCTAACCTAGGAGAAATAATCGCATGCTTCAGCAGAGAGAATCAAATTTGGTTTGTAACTTGGACAGATCTGAACTTCTGAATACTCACAACAGTCGTATACTTCAACAGCAGTAACTTTAGGATAAAATAGAAAGCTTTAAACAAGAAGAAACAAAGGGAAAAGTGGGGGAGGAGTGGCTGTCTCGGCCCGAGCTTCTCACCCACAGCTATCCCGGCTATTCTAAGCAATTGACTGCAATTATTCTTTATTCAAATATGAAATTATGAGTACATAGGCTTCTCTATTTATAGAGGGCAGAATAGCAATCAAACTACTCCTAGGAGCTAGTTTCCCAATAGGAACTAGACACTCCTACTACAACTAGGAATTCAAAATTGGACTAGGAATAATAAACCTATGTGGAAAACAAATAGAGTCCTAAGACAATTTGGACTCGACATACCACTTACTCAACTCGATGGGCCCAATGGCCCACTAATTAATTAAAAACAACTACTAATTATTCCCCTAGCCGATGGGCCCAATTGGCCCTTATTTGTACTTAGCCACTCAGGTGGACCAAGTAGGGGTTCGGCTGGCTTCTTGGCTGGACCCTAGCCACTTAGGTGGACTAAGGCTGGATCCTTCTTCCTCTCATATTTCCTTCCATAATGTGGATCTACATCAATAGGTCTCAAGAGTCGCGGCGGAGAGAAAGGAATTGCACAAAGAAAGGGTGGGGAGAAGAGCATACACACAACCCATTGGCACACACCTTAATATTCAACTCATAACATCATTCTTCAATCTAATTTGTCTGTCAATTACAATTCTTCTTCATTACCAAGAGAAGAAGAATTATTATTTTTGGATGAATAAATAATTCAGTTACAATTTATTTAAAGGAAAAATGAAAGACAAATAGAAACTCAACTAAAAGGAAACTTCCCTGACAAAGCAAACCGACTCTACTCCTAACTCTTATGTACTCAACTTCCTAAAATAAATAGAATAAAATAAAGTAGAGATATTATTCTCCTAAATAAAATAAGCTACTAAAATCCTACTAGACCAAGGGGCAAGGACTCAAATAATATGGATCTGATTCATCTCTGTCTGGATATCTAGATGGGTTTGGATCAGGCCAAGGCTATGCACCTGCATCAACTCCCCCCGGTGTTGAGAGAACTCGTCCCCGAGTTTTGTAAAAGGGTAACAATAAAAGTTCACGAGCGGGGGTTAATTGCTCCTTGTATGCAACGCAAACAAAATCCCAGATATGGAGCTTTAGAGGTGCATTCAAGTTCGGAAAATCATGGGGAACTACAAACTCATAATAGAGAACAGTTGGCATTGTAATGATCTCCATCGTTACTTGATCCATGATTTTCTTGTTTTCCGGTGTTACTGGTTGGTCCACATGTGTTTCCACTTCTGATCCACCTTCTGAATATGCTATCATGGTTGACAACTTATCATTGAAGGTGTTATTGTTATTGGCAAGCTGACGACAATCTATATGGAGATTACAAAGTTTTGCCTGCAGGGTACGGATATCATGTCTAATCGAAAGGATTAGAGCTAATCGATTATCCTCCATGATGTGCATAAAGGGTGGCAATATTGAAATAAATGAAATTTTAAAACTGAGTGAGAATGGCAGTTCAGAAATATGGAGAAGAACTAATTAAAATAAGGACGAGAGAGGGATCAAGTTGGGTTTTACCGACAAAAAAGGAAGGTTCTTCCTATGATAAAGGATTACAGGAATGTGACTCTGGAAGGTCTGACATAGACCAGGAGGTGTCGACTCGAGGAAGCTAGTGATTGGGAAGAGGACTCGCAATGGGAGGCGGAACCAGGTAGAGTTCTCTTCTCTCTCTCTCTCTCTCTCTCTCTCTCTCTTTCTTTGGCTGGCTGATAGAACCCTAGGAGATTGATGGAGAAGGAAGGATCCTTCGATAGAGAACATAAGCAGAATGGGAGGAGGGAGATTGATGGAGAAAGAAGGCTCCTTCGGCTCTGATACCAAGTTGATGGAGGGCGGTGAGGGGAGGAAAGAAATCCCTAAGATAGGTCTCAGAATTGCGGGGGAGAGAGAGGAATCACATAAAGAAAGGGGGTGGGGGGAAGGAGAGCACACACCACAATATTCAACTCAGAACTTTATTGAAATCAGTTACAAAAATTTATTTAAATGAAAAATAAAAGACAAATAGAAACTCAACTGAAAGGAAACTACCCTGACAAAGCAAACCGACTTTACTCCTAACTCTTATGTACTCAGCTTCGGACAGAGTTGCGTGGAGGATAAGGGCCTGTGTTGCCAACCCGCTATAGGGGATGTTTCTATGATGCGTCTTTCTATACTGCTTTACCTTATTCTCTTATCCCCAAGTTTCTCCTTTTTAACCTCTCTTTTATGCTTCTTTACTTTACAATTTCCATTGCGGATCCATGTAGCTGACCCCATTTAGTTGGGATAAGACTATGATTGTTGTTGTTGTTGTTGTTGATATATTATTCTCTCAAAAGCTACTAAAATCGAACCAGATCAAGGACTCAAATAATATGGATCTGTTTCATCTCTTTCTAGATACCCAGATGAGTTTGAATCGGTCCAAGGCTGTGCACCTGCATCACCATGTCTCTAAACTGTAGAACTCTGGCTCTGCGCCTAATCTAGCCACAACAGAAGTTTTTTTGTTTCTCCATTTAACCAGATTTCCGCCTATAAAGGTGTATCCTGATGTAGACCTTTTATCCGAGATAGTGCCTGCCCAATCAGCAACATTGGTGTAGCCCTCAATCTTCAAATGGTTATGCTTTGTGTACAGAAGTCTATCAGTCCTTTTCCTATGCTGGACTTCAAGTATCTGAGAATACGATACACAACATCTAGATGCCTACTTCTAGGAGCATGCTTAAATTGATACTTCCCTGCATCAATTAGAGGATTTCCATAGTCCTCATCTAGTTTATGATTTTGATCCATATGTGAGTCAATGGGTTAGCAGCACAACATCCTTGTCTACTTCATACGGTCCAACTAGAACTTCCTTTTCGCAAATATTTATGCCCTTCATTGACCTTACCACTTCAATTCCAAGAAATATTTCAAGAGACCAATCTTTAAGCTTAAACTTTTGAGCTAAGTAGGCTTTAATCCTCTTCATTTCTTCTTGATCATTTCTACGTACCTTGTTTCTTATTCTAGACATTCGAGGAAGTAATTTAGGAAAACTTTGGTATTGCAGAAAGTGCAAAGGTGTTCTAGAACAAGTTTGGGCTCAAGTAATCTGACTTGGTACCATTTAGGTTGGCAAAGCTAAATGATGTAACAAAAACAACTACCTGAGAAACTACGGAACTTGTTGTGGACTTTATTCCTTATGATAATAACCTGATAGGTGATGTGTTGATAAAAAAGAGTGTACCCAGTGCATGAGGCTCCCACCACTGCGGCTTTTGGGGAGGGTCGTAATATACACAGCCTTACCTCTGCTTTGCAGAGAAGCTGTTTCGTTACTCGAACCTGAGACCCCTAGGTTGCAATGGAGCAACTTTATAGTTGCGCCAAGGTCCGCCCTGTGTTGATTTGAAGTGTTAACAGCGGTGGAACGTAACATAATATTACGGCTGCGTAACATAGGGGCCTACGGTACGGGGAACTCGGCCAAAATATGACACCCGAAGGGCCCGGCACGCACAATCCTATCCTATCCGAGTCCGAGTTTACCCCTTGCACTTCGGACAGCCGTCCGTAGCATCATAAGGAGCACCTCCCTTTCGAGGTACCAAAATGGTACGGTACATAGGAGGTTTCTCAATGTGGTGTATAGCACGAAAAACCTTTCGATACAAGATAGGGCCGTTCACATGAAAGAAGAGAGAGAATTCATCTGGCTCGATCCAAGTTCATTCGAACTGATCCCATAGAAACTCGGTCTTTTACTGCAAAGCGGCGTTTGAATCTAGGCGCACCTATGGAAGAAGAAAACGCCCTCGTAGAGATGTGCAAGTAAACTCGCAAGAATCCCGGGCAAGCCCCACAGGGACACCCTCTTCAGCTGACTTCGAAGCATTGAAAAAGCAAATGGTACTTGTTGTCCGCTTATCCTGATGACCTGAGCTCAACATTTTTTCATATGCATAGCAACATAAACCATCAAGAATAGCAAAACTGAAACACTTGAAGTGGGAAAGTCGAAACAGTTCTAGAATGTTTGGACATAGGTGACAACAACGCATCCTTATTTGTGTTCAGATTGCAAGAGGAAAAAGCATTTAGACTAGATACATAGAGGATCATAAATCGACAAATATATGTTTGCCCAATTAAATGATTGGTGGTATTATAATGGTCTGATTAACCATTCGAAGGAATCAAACCAAATTATTCTGATTTTTAATGGCATTGTTCAAGGAAAAAGCCTTGGTCTGAACAGTCCCACCATGGTCGGAACACCCAATCCGATGGTCCTTCAGACACTACTCCACCTAGATTCTGTAGAACGTATTCAAAAAAATGAGGCATTCTGATTGTAGTGACAAACTCTTCCTCACTCTGAAGCAAGTGATTTCTCTTCCTCCTCTTACACCCCCTTCTCTCTCTCTCTCTCTCTCTCTGTCTATCTATACATATGTGTATATATATATCTACCCCTCTCGGTGGATACATGTTCGTGCATGTGTATTTTCAATGTTAGATGTGGGAGACTGATGCAGTCACACAACATTAGGGGCTTGAGATTATTTAGTAAATTTTTGTGACAACAACATAGCCTTATCCCTGCTAAATGGGGTTGGTTACATGGATCCTTGTTCTCCAATCAGCTCTATTCGTAGTCATACGTGGTAGAAGGTCTAAGCTATGCGTGTCTTTCCTCACCACCTCTCCTACGGTTATTTTTGGCCTACCCCTGGCTCTTTTATATCTTTCAATTTGAATCAAAGTCACTCCTCCAAACTGGAGCATCTAAAGGCTATCGTTGAACATGGCCATGCCACCTCAAACGAATTTCTTGTAGCTTATCATAAATCGAAGCTACACCCAGCTCAGCTCTAATGTGTTCATTCCTTATTCGTCCTTCCTAGTTTTTTGCCACACATGACACATCCATCTCAACATCCTCATCTTCGCTACACTTAGTTTATCTATATGCCGTTTCATAACTGCCCACCATTCTGCCCTATACCTCATAGTTGGTCATTGGGGGATTGCAAGGAAGGTGGACATGATGATTGGAGAAGGCATGGTAGAAGAAGTAAGAGGTAAAATGGTCAAACAATATGCATTGTTGAAAGAAAATCACTGGTTTGGGTAGTTCTGTGGACTACAACAACAAAAAACTCAGCCTTATCCCAATTTAATGGGGTCGGCTACATGGATCGATACATAAGAACAAAATAAGAAACAAGTCCAAGCAAAATAGGGGAAGGGAGGAATGAAAAAATGACGAGATGAAGAAAGAAAGAAGAAGAGAGTAGAAGAGAGTAAGAGGGAAAGAGGCCCAGCCCAACCAGGCAGGAGAACGAGAAACTCAGCTACATGGGCCGGCTACATGGATCCTGCTGTTCGATAGGCTCTATCCAAGGTCATACTTGGGACCAGAACGAGACTATGCATGTCATTCCTCACTTCGCCTATGGTCATTTTGGGCCTGCCCCTAGCTCTTTTATCAATCTGAATCAGGTAGTTTTGTGAACTCAAACCCAGAATTGTGTATTTTTGTAACTCAAACATGGAGTGGATAGTTTTGTAAATGAAAACTCAAAAGTGTAGATTCTTGTTATTTTCCCTACATGGTTTATATGGAACTCCTTGTCCTTTCTCTTATTGCCATTTTGTTTTTTAACTGTTTATCTGAATTTTTAAATTAGTTCTCAATCCAATCTGCTTGATAATGCTTTGGAATCTTTATGGGTGCAACTTTAATTCCCTGTTATTTTTAATGGAATACTGTGATTTATTTAGTTTTCCCTTTGGTTGCATTTTCCCCCTTCGAGCTAATTTAATGTGTCAAAATTCCTGCTGAATGTATGATCATAGTTGAAGTCAACATCGGTTCTTTTGATATTGGCTTGCAAGTGTTGTGCCCTTATTTTTGCATAGTTTTGATGAGCTTATGTGGATTTTTCAGGTCCAAGATTTGAAGGAGAGTGATCAGGAGCTAAAATTAATTCTGGAAATGTATAGACGTGAATCCACTGATTCCAGGTTAGATAGATTTACAATTAGATGTTCACTTAAGGATCAATAAAGCTTTAAAATTCAGCTGAGCAATAGCTTTTGCTATTTTCAGTTAGTTATTTTTTTTTTCTGGAGATTAGTAGTTCTCCTTGTTTTCTGGCAGATCATTTTCTGTTATCTGGAACCTTTTTATCCTTTCTTCTTTTGTGAAAAAAAAAAAATCTAATAGAGAAAATTATGCATTCTATGGTTGTTCAAATTTACAATCAGAATGAAATGATATTCATTATACACTGGCACTTTGTAATTTATTCATTCTTTCTTTTTTGAAATGTCATGTGTGTCAGCCTAGTTTTCATTCAGTAGTGTTAGAAATTCATATTTAGAAATCTGGTTACTGAGTTGTGAATCTGTTGTGTTAATATTCATTTGGTAATGCTGAATCCTTTGCTATGGGCTCAGCCAATTCGTCCTGTAGATGTACTTGAGATATGCTGCATATAGACTATGAAGTATTTGGTTGATTTCTGCGTCAACTTGAGGCCATTATCCTGGATTTGTTTTTGAAATGCAGGGATATCTTAGAGGCTAGGGATCTAGAGTACAAGGCGTGGGCACATGTTCAAAGTCTGAAATCTTCTCTTGATGAGCACAGCTTGGAACTCCGTGTCAAGGCAGCAAATGAAGCTGAAGCCATATCTCAACAGAGGCTGGCTGCAGCAGAAGCTGAGATTGCTGACCTGAGACAGAAGTTTGAAGCCTCTGGAAGGTTAGTTTCTTCGTCTTCTCTTGACATGTATGAAGTAAATCACATAGGCTTACATGAAGCACCACATTTCTTAGTAGTTCCCTTCTTCAACATGTTAGCTACAAATTTGTTTACAATTGAATGACTATTCTCTTGTATTTGCTCCATCAGTTATATATCTGAACTCAAGGAAGTACTGAAATCTAAGCACGAGGAAGGTGAAGCATATCTATCAGAGATAGAGGTCAGCGCTCGTTTCTTCTCTATGAATGTGATATGCCTGTTTTGAACTCCAGAGAGAAATAAACTGGTAAGTTTGGCTTCTTTGCAGTCTATTGGTCAAGCGTATGAAGATATGCAAACTCAAAACCAACACCTGCTGCAACAAATCACGGAGAGAGATGATTATAACATCAAGGTGTTTACTTCTCTTTCATTTCAGGGAGGAATTTGCACTCCTATCTGTTTTGTCTGAAACTTTATTCTTTATTTCTGGCATTGGCTATTTGCTCTTTCTTTTTGTACATGTGCTGGTTGGGCGTTCTTGCAAAAATTATAGGCTTGCATGCTTGCATATGCTAAGGTGTGTGCTTTGTATGGCATGAAAATAATGTTCACATGAGTAAGCATGTGTGCTGGTGAAACATTCTGTGTTAGGCACTTGGAAATGATCCATTGATTATAAAAAGAATATTAGAAAGTCGATGCAACATGAATGAAATTCATAGTGTTAATGTGTCATAAATAACTTCCTCGTGCTGTAAGATTTCGTATCGTGTATTTAATCTCCATTTAGTTGGGAAAAGGCAAAGTTGTTGTTGTTGTGTTATCTTTATCTGAGTTTGTGCGATAAAGTTAGTCTTGATCAGTATTGAAACCTGGGCTCGACATTCAATCATTCAGGTCTGGAGGTTGGCAATCCAACTGTCCTGCCCAGCAGCTTGAACATCTGGTTGGTTGAACATAGTATGCTTTATAATTTAGTGATAACTGTATTTAATATAGTACGCTTTATAATTTAGTAACACCATAGTATTTGTTGTTGTTGTAATATTTTGGCTGTCATTAACACAAAGAAGCATGATGACAACTACTACTCAGCCTTATCCCAACTAAATGGGGTCGGTTGCATGGATTTGATCAAAGACAACAAAAGAAAAGGAAAGGAGCAAAAAAAAAAAAAAAAAACTGAAAGGGGTCGGAAACATGGATTCTTGCCCTCCAAAAAGGTCTATCTGAGGTCATACTTGGGACCAGATCTAAACTATGCATGCATTTCCTCACTACTTCTATAGTCATTTTAGGCCTGCCCCTAGCTCTTTTAGATATTTCTATCTGAATTATACCACTCCTCCTTATTGAGGCATTTTCAGGCCTCTGTTGAACAAGGCCATACTACCTCAAACGACTTTCTCGGAGCTTATCATGAATGAGGACAACTCGCAGATCCTCTTTAATATGGTCATTCCTTACTTTATCCTTCCTATATTTGCCCCCATATCAATCTCAACATCCTTATCTTTGCTACATGAAACTTATCTTGTGAAACTTCTTAACAACCCTACGTTTTGCACCGTGTACATCATAGCTTGTCAAACGAATGTCCTACAAAACTTTGCTTTAAGCTTTAAAGGGATAAATCAGTCGCACCACTCCGGACGCACCTCTCCACTTCATCCATCCCACCTTAATCCTCTGGAAAACATCATCATCTATATCACTCTTTATTTATAATTGACCCCAGATACTTAAAATTATCGCTTTACCTCTCTTTCCTCAATCTTCATCATTTCATTATCCATCGTAGTGTGGCTTAACTTACACATCATGTACTCCGTCTTCGTTCTACTTATCTTATAATATCTTGATTTTAAGGTTGATCTTTTTATCTTCAACTTAGCGATAATCGCAATCTTTCTCATCCACCAATACAATATCATCAGCAAAGAGCATACATAATGGAAACTCGTCTTAGATGTTCCTAGCTAAATCGTCCATGATAAGCACAAACAAATAAGGGCTTAGAGCTTCCTTGATGTAGCCCAATTGTAATTGGGAATTCATTGCTTGACCTCCCACCGTTTTCACACTAGTCACCGTGTTCTCATACATATCTTTAAGTAAATATACATATTTACTTGTTACCCTACTCTTTTCTAGTACATGCTAGATTAGCTCTCTAGAGGGACTCTTTCGTAGGCTTTTTTTTCCATGAGCCTCCTAAAGCATGACTGTGCTGTGAAAACCATTGTTTGAGGTGTTTTCGATTTTGAGTCCAAATCGTTGACGAAAGTGTATGTAAGAACTTTTTAGTATGAGATAAGTTGCTATCTACCTACTGCCAGGCTGTCCAACTGTTCATTTAGGACCTCTGGTCCTTTTGTTTATAACTTGATAAGAACCATTAGGCTTCGGTGATCAACAGTCCGAATAGCTAGATCGTGGTCCACTTGCTGGGTCTAATGATATGGGGAAGCTTCAGCATAGATAATGGATTTGCTATCTTTCATTCCCTTTGTTTTCATTTTCACATTGACCATAACAGGATTGTTCAACAACAAATTCTCTCTTTTGTATCCTTCCTCCTTGTGTTGAGGTCATATTATTTATATTTGACAGTGGAAATACTGTCACTTAGTGATTATCTGTAACATTGTCAACCAAACTACCTTTTAGAAATTTGTCATATCATATGTAGGTTCATTGCAATACATTCCTCTGTGCACAAAATTAAGTTAATCTTGACCTTGTTTTCAGGTATTGTTGTCAAATGTTTTATGTAACTGTTTAGTTTCAGTTAATAGAGGTGTTGCAGATCCAAATGCCAGCCTAGGGATGAAGTGAAATGAATTCTGTCACCATCAAACTCGAAATCACTTCACTAGCTATACTCAGGTTGAGTCTGTTATGGGACCAGATTTATCAGTTGGCTGCGAGAGATTAGAAATCTCCTGTAGCTTGTAAGGTGCAACAGGTCTGGTTTAGAAAATTCAGAAGGCGGAGTAGGTTGACGTCCAGTAGCTAGCAAGAAATAGTTTATGAAATTGAGAACCAAAGCCAGAATATAAGAATGTCAACAGGTACCTGACTGCCAAATGTGGAAGCAATCATACTAGTATTTTATCGGATATGAAGGAAAAACTATCACAGGGGAGCTGCCCACTAGGAAGAAGAATATAGTAGCAGTAGGAAGGGTCTCTCCTGAGAGAATTCAAATCAGTCAAGTGAACTATTCGGCCAGAAAAAGCTATCACTAGTCACATGCAAATAGCTGCACATTATAAGAAAAAACTCAAAAATCTTCTACTCGTTAAACATAAATCGATGGGGGATTTTTATTTTATATTATTATACAGACCAACTTGAATCCAAAACAAACTCTCATGAGGACTTCCTATAATTAGAACTCAAACAGGACACTTGCTAACTAATTACTATATTATTTAATCTTCAGTTTACAGTAGTATCATCAAATATGCACTGAATGACCAGATTTCCCTGCTAGTGTCCTTCTCTTAGGCTTGGGCCTCCATATTGGATCATATTGATCCACCCATGTGGAAGCTCCAGCTTGCTGCATCAGGATTCTTCCTTGTCAATCGGATTTGACAATTTTTTTTTTTAATTTCCTGTAGGAATTGTAGTAATTATAGGATAACTTTAATTAGATTACTATTTATTGCTTGATGTTGCATTATATTATCTTTTAGTGCTTAGTTGTTACATAAACTACTGTCTGTGTATACTGAACTGTTTTGTAATGCTCCCTTGCCTCCACATGAGAGAGATGTTATGTGTGGAAACCATGTGCCAAGCTGGACTCTCAATCAAAGGCCTCCCTTGTTTGGAAAATAGTATATAATATTAGTACCAAAGATTCCTTTCTCTCAGATTGTTGTGCTTTTTCCTCTTGCCAATTCTTTTTACAATTGAATAGATTGCTGAGGTTGTGGATCATTATCCATCCAATGGGTTTTAGTTTACGAGTATTTGGTTCTTTCTATTTTACAACTTAAATGAATTGTAAAAGAATTCATGCAGCTTTATGCCATTGTAGTGTGGTCAATTCTTCAAGGGATGATTGCCCTAGACCCTTATTATTTATTTATTTTTTTTCCTAGGCTCTTCCTCTACTATTGTCTGCAGCACTTTTTTAATCCCTTGCTCTCTACTCTTATTTTAAAACCCACCGTTAAGCTACTACTATGCCACCATTACCTCAATCCACAATAAACCTTAGGTTCCCATCCTGAAACCATATCCACATCCACATCCAGTAAGTGGTACTTTCCTCCTTGTAGAGGTTTCAATCTTTATTGTCAGAAGCACGTTCCAACCAAAAACTGAACCAACCAACCACCCACTCCTAAATCTCCAAATTTTGATTATTTGTTAAACCCTAGAAACTTTCCAAAATTTTTTGTTTTGTTTTTATTTTGGAGTAATCAATATAAAGTCTCAATGCTTTGATTGTTTTTTCTTCAGCTCCCTCGTTTCAAGTCATCCCATATATGTCATCTTTCAAAGTTCCACTGGAACACCCCAACTCTACTTCCCGTATTCCACCTTGGTTACCTGGACACTTCATGTAGCCCAGATACATGTTTTCACTGGACATGACTTAGGTAGAGGTGTGAGATATTATCTGAAATGCACCTAACTGTCAAACTTGGACTTGGCTACCAAGAATAAATTAAGCACCACCACCCCAATCTGTGTGACACATGATGGCCAAATCCTCTTTGTCCATGTTGGAGCACATCCTCATATTCTAAGTTGTGGGTGGTCAGGTTGATCCAAATCCCTAAAACATACCTGTACTAGTTCCTGAACCTATGCAACATAGAGTAATAGATTACACCCATTTGTGATACCCTTGTTTTCTGGTTTGGTACAATCTCCCTATGAAAAGCCCTTCTCTTTCTTGCCAAATCCACTCCTTCCAGCCCATCTCTTTCTTGGCATGGGTGTGCATTTGAATGAACTTTGATCTATTCAGATGTCCCCATGTTCATGCCATATTTTACATTAGTCCTTAGCTTGCAGTGGAGTGAGTTTACTGCATTATAAAATTCTAACCATACATTTTTAAGTCAAGAAGTATTTTTTTTTAGCAAAAATAGTTCAACTATTTTATGTTACTCTACTTTTATAAATCGGCGACTTGGCGTACATTTTAACAAACACAAAATTAGTTTTTTTTTTCAATGCAATACAAGCATGATATACACTTAGATGTGGGCTTTTTTTTGAGGGGTGGGGGGTCATGTGCTGTTCAGTGATGTTTTCCCTTATTCGTCTCATAGAATGGACTTTTTTTTTTTGATCTGGGTCTCGTAGAATGGACTTGATGTTGTTCATTTCTGATCCAGCTTGTTTTAGAGGGTGTAAGGGGAAGACAACTACAAGATGCTATGCTCATGGAAAGACAAACCATGGAGAGCAGGTTGCTGCAAGCAAATGCTTTACTGGATCTATATGACCTGAAGGCTGCGCGAATTGACGATCAGGTGTCACTGAGTTTCATTATGCTAGAGCACTTTTCCATATGCAACAAAGTGAGCTGAAGTTGTCTCATAATCATTTCTTTGCAGCTGAAAATGTACTTAGAGCAGGTTCAGAAACTTACAGAAGATCGGCGACATAGCTTAGCTACTTTAGAGAATACCCAAAAAAGATTGACAGATGTAAGGAAAGAATCTCAGCAGTTAAGGAGTTCACTGGAGGAATCACAGTCCAAGGTTGCGAGAAACCGAGGAAGTATTGGAGAGCTGCAGGTAGAACTAGAGAAAGAGAGGTATGAATTTGGTGATATGGTACCTTATAGTTTCCTGCATAGATATACTGCGAAGCTTATCTGATCATTATATAACAGGTTTGACAAGAAAAGGGTGGAAGAAGAATTGGATGTTATGGCAAGGAAAGCTGCACGTCTCAGTGCACACAATGAAGGGTCATCTGTTGTGGAAAAACTTCAGAAGGAAATCAGCGAATATAGGGAAATACTCAAGTGTGGTATCTGTCGTGATGGCCCGAAGGAGGTAAAAACTTAGCTTTTGCTGGATTAGCCGACAAATTTCGCTCTACAATGATTCTGATGATGGGAACATGTAAATGCAATCAGCTGTAATAAATCATATTTAGGGCATATTTAGCCAAGCCTATCAGGCTTCTGCCACGTGGCTCTGCTAAAGCCAACTTCTAAAAGGTGAGGATATGGATCCAATGAAAAGTGTCGGTTTGGAATCTTTTCCACCTCCAGACCAAGAAGCCAAAGCTTTTTTATTTGGGGGGGGGGGGTGGGGAGGGGGACAAGGCTTATGGGTTTCTCAGGCTGGAGGCAGTAAAGATTTCAAACTGATACATTTGATTGGTTCTGCCTCCTTACCTCCTAGAACTTGGGTTCTAAATGCCCATAAGCAATAGCTTGATAAGGTCTTCCCAACAAGCACTTAGGGTACTGTTTCCATTTCTGCAAGACGGACACTGGGTGAAAGAGAAATAGTGGGTGGTAGGCTATTCTGCTGTATGATTCTGGCAGATATATTTCAACCATGCATTTTTTGGGAAATGGAATGATAATTGAATACTCTACTGCCATATTTTGTTAAAATGGTATGCTGCCTGCCTGTATAATTATAATTGATTCTTCTGTCTAGGGTCTACTATGTATTTATTGGATTTCTTGTGTCTTGCTTTATATGCACTTTTATCCTCTCTTTTCATGAGTCAATTTTTAGAGGTCATTTTCTCTCTTTTTTATTCATTAACTTTTGATTATGGATCTCAATGTGGTCCCTCAGGTTGTAATAACAAAATGCTTCCATCTGTTCTGCAACCCCTGCATCCAGAGAGTCCTCGAAACTCGCCAGCGGAAGTGTCCGTTATGTGCTGTGACTTTTGGGCCTAATGATGTCAAAGCTGTTTACATATGAGCAAAAACATGTGCTGTGTACTGCCTCTCATAGTTGAGAATCGCCATAACTCCAGGTTCATGTTACAAGAGACTTCCGAGTTCTGGACAGCTGCAGTAGTAGACTTGTTCTACATTGTCGTTGGGAAATGCTGTAGAAGAGGGAAAAGTAAATATGGGCAGGTAATCTTGAAGGTTGTGTTCTGCTTCCCTCTCCACACATGGCAAGATGGCGCTCATATTTGCGTGGTGGTTTGGTTCTTAGGTTGTGGATTGGTCACACCTTGAGTTTTGCCATATCTGTGTATAAGTTAGTTGTACCATTTTACTTACTAGAGCAACTGGAATGCCTTGACTGATTATTTCTAGATCCCCTAGAATACCGCTTTTTTGCCATTGACTTTTGCCCAGAGATCTTTCGAGGTGGGGTGGTCAGCGTGGCAATTAAGAATACCGTTGGTGAGCTCCACCAACTGAGTCCAGATGCATTCTTTATTGCATGTTGCTTATTGTTCTTGAACATAATGTAGGGTGTTACTGTTCAGCTGATAGATTGGGATGCATTCCTTAACTTGGTATAGTGAGGTTTATAGGTTGGTAAGTTTCTCTTGGTATCATGTAAATCAATTTAGCTTTTTTTTAAAAGAAAATTTTCTTTAAATGTATGATATCAATGTTTTTCACATCTCTTCTGGCTCTCCAAGATATGGTCATGTATTGGTTAGGAAAGGGTTTCTTATGCCATAAGTATGTTGGTTCAAAGAAAATTTGATTTTTACAATGTAATTAGGACCCAGTTTCTACCTTTAGTCGTAGATGGTAAAGAAATTCCTTTGCCTTGGAAAAGGGTATTTTGGACTCTGCACAATTGGGGGTGGGAGTTAATGATGATAGAGGAATGCAATCACAAGATCACATTTGAGAGGAGATTTTCTCTTCTCCACTGGTCTGGCATTCCAAAGTCCTCGTGGATTGAAATTGACTTGATAGCTGAAGATCACTTCACGCGGCCATCGAGACCCCTCCTCCCCACTTGAGTGGCGCTAAGGCCATGCGACTCATGCGTGAATGGATATCCGTTTACTGTGGCCTTAGAGAAACACGGTCCTTTGGGCCCGGCGTGTAGCGTACACGGATTATTAGTCTCGATGATCCCTACTTACTTGGTTAATCTGATATGAAATTCCACCTTGCTTCTTGCTACACCAAGATCAAGACCCCCACTTCAATATCGTTTTTTATTTAAAAATTTATTGTGATAAATAATAACTGAATCCCACCCAAGCGGCCGAGACTTATAGATCAAAATCCCAATCACCATCTATAATGACAATACAATGATTTGTGGCAGGCATACTAATAGTGTAATCAATAAAATCGAGAGGAAAAAGGAGGGAATGTTAGAGCTGAGCACAAGAGCAGTATTATGAAGACTTAAGATTAACAATCCGTCAACTGACATTTTGCAAAATAATCACAGGATTAGGTTTCGTATTGGAGAAGGCAACCTGATTTCTATGAGTACAATGAAATAATGGTAGTTGCAAGAACACCAAAGAATCAATGACACTCAACAGAAAAGAAACAAAAATCAAAGAAAATATTGAAAAAGGATTGGGAAGAGAATCACAAGACCACCTTTCTGTTCTTAATCCCAACCGCTCAGACCCATTTAGAAGATTCATGAAAAGATAACATTAGTTTTTGGCTCCTTATGACAGAAAAGTAGAATCTGAAAGCCATTGTGTATACGCTTGAAGAGTCTAAGGTTGCGTTTGGTAGTCATTCTATTACAGAAACGATATTTCGTGTCAAAACTAAAATTTTCCGTTTTTTGAAACAAAACCCAAATGTTGGAACATGGTTAAACATTTCTTGTTTTTGGTTTTTT
>NC_056564.1:31609983-31683561 GCF_013358625.1 Macadamia integrifolia | reverse complement strand
ATTCATTTAAAAAAAAAAAGAAAGGAAAAATGAACATGGACACTAAACAAAAGATTATATTTTCATATTCCCGTAAAATGAAAAAAGGCAAAACCGACTTACAAGGTGAGGGGACCCAAGACCATATGAACCCACATAATGGAAATCGATGTGGGATCAGCCCTCATAAGCTGATATGAGATTGTAACAAGGGGTCTTTGGAGAGAGAGAGAGAGAGAGAGAGAGAGAGAGAGAGAGAGAAGATGGGTTGCAAAGGGGGCATTAAGGTGCTTTCAGAGGCAAATGATGGAGAGGGGGCATTAAGGTGCTTTCGGAGGCAAATGATGGAGAGAAAGTTGTTAGCTTCACTAGTGGAGGTGGAGGTGGAGGTGGTGATTAAGGAGGTGGATAGATTGGAGTAGGTGGCATGGGAAAAATTGGAAATAGAAAAATAGAAAACTCAAACATAGTAAATCAAATGTGAGGTTACCTCGAATCTAATAATAAATCAAACAGGATGTACAATATACATAATTTCTCTAAACGTTTACTTTACCCACTTTATTTTATTATTATTATTATTATTATTTGTGAAGTACTAAAATTATAACCATACCCCTTAAACCCTAGGTCATAGAGGTAAGTTCCTCAAAAGGGGTTCCAAGATGGCCAGGCCTAAGTTGGAAGGTGATAAATGTTGAACCGAATTGAGCCCTAATAGCCAAGCCCAGTCATTTTGGTTCCAAGTCGAGGCACATTTCTCCCCGACTTCCATCCCCTTTAGGCCCATGGGCCTTTAGAACCAAAATAATGCGGATAAGAATTAAAGAACACGAACCAGCGTGAAACATGTGGGGCCCAATCGATAGATCATTCGAAATAAATGTAACCACGTCAACAGCGACGTTGACGATTCTCGAGCTTTTCAGACTAACTAATTACCAAACGTCGGTCGAAATTTCTCTCTCTCTCTCTTGCGCATAAAAGGCGCCATTTGCCTCCCACGCATTTAAATCTTCAAATACTTTCTCTCTCTAGTTTTGTTGCCCTAAAAGGGTTAAGAACTTGGAATTAATTCTCTCATTTCTCTCTGCAACGACAAAGAGGCCAAAGCTTAAAACCACCCTTTCCTAAGCTTCTTGGCCTCTTTGGAGCTTCCATGATCACTCACTCTTACGCCATGGATTCTCAGAACAAAGCTGAAGAGCTTGCTTCCACTATTCTCGCCTCTTCATCTTCACCTATGATATCTGCTGCTTGTGCGGCAGTCGAAGCTTTCCTCCAGAAACACAGCGCAGACCAGAGCCGATCATTCTTCTCTAATGCGTTCCCTGCCCTAATTTGTAAGATGTTCGGATTTGATGAATGCTCGTCGCAGAATAAATCGCCTTCGTCTGGTGGATGGATTGATCAGATTCAGGCTTCCGGTGATTCTGAGCTTGCAGGTAGGGTTTTCGATCTGCTTTCTCCTTCTGGTGTTTTGGTTTCTTCGATTTCTGCTGTTGATCGGCATTCTATGGTTAAATATGTGTTTCCGGTCGAGAGATTGCCGGAATGGGCCAGGTTTATGCTACAGAATGAGAGAGAATGTCGTGTTTTGTCGGATTTATGTCCGTTGTTCAAAGGGAGGATTAAGGATGATCTGATTAAGGGTTCTTACGTTCAGTTGAATGTGTTTGAATACTATATGTTCTGGTTTGCTTATTATCCCGTGTGCAGGGGCAACAGCGAGAGTTCTGACGCTGTAGTTGTTAAGAAAAATCGGAGGTTTAGGTTAGAGAATTGGACTTCATCTCTCCCGGTTGTAGGGGGTGCTACGCGTGGGTTAGGGCAGAAGAACGAGTGTAGCTTGTATGTTCGACTTCTCTATGCTTACCTAAGGGCGTTTGTCCCGGATCAGAGCTCAAGCGCTCTTCAGCCCTACCGTAGTTCTCTTCTACATTATTCTTCCGGCTATGATGGTTCAGTTGCCATGCAAGCGGAGTTCTTGGTTTATACGTTGATACACTTTTGGTTGGTTGATAATGATTTCTCACCTTTGCCCGCGAATGTATCCCGATCATTCGGTGTCTCTTTTCCTTTTCGAGCAGTTTTGGGTGATAATCCTCCAACTACTGGGCTGGGAGAAGTAGTGAAATTGTTTGTGAAATATCTGATGAGAAGCTTAGTTACTCTTACGGAAGGTTTTGATCCGGATGAATCTACTGGAAGCCCTCTTTGGAGGGTTTCAGGTTCTGTTGAAAAATCTAGGGCCGCACTGTCACTATTTTCTTATGGGAGTTCTATTGGTTCTTGGACCTCTTTGGTTCAAAGGCCTTTGTACCGGTTCATATTGAGAACATTTTTGTTTTGCCCAATGGAGACCTCCATCAAGAATGTATCTCAGGTCTTCTCACTCTGGCTAACTTACATAGAACCATGGAAAATTAAGTTGGAAGATTTTTCGAAACTTGATGCACTAGTGGACCAATCTACTGGAAACTCAAGAAATGAGAATTTCCATTCCCCAGATAAGAGGGATGCCTTCAAGGATGAGTGTCAATCTGCAAGTGAATATGCATCTCCGTGGCAAGGCTTTGTGCTGTCCAATTATCTATTTTATAGTTCCTTGGTTATGCATTTTCTTGGATTTGCCCACAAGTTTCTTCACACGGATACTGAGACAATTATTCAGATGTTGTCAAAGGTTCGTCTCCAGCTTGTCTGTGTATTTGTTTCAATTACTCTAGTTACTATGTTGCCTTGAATTCACCAATGTAAATGTTATATATGGCCTTGGATATGTTGCTTTTCTACTTTCTAGCTTGAGGTATAATTCTTCTGTAAACATGGCCCCATACTGTTGTGCTATACCTTCTCAGATACCCATCCAACTTTAGATTATGCCCAAAGCCTTAATTGGGGAATAAAAAGGATACTGTATGCTTGATTTTTATTTATTAGGAACTGGATTATGAGTTCTCTTTATTACTTATGTTTGATTTTATGCATTCTGCTTCAGTGCAGTGAGTACTTGTTGCTTATATGAGCTCATTTAAATACATTCTTTCTACTTGGCAGATTCTTTAATTTGCTCTGTGTTGGGCTCATAAATGAAAAGTGGAAAAACTGTGGCCTTGTTATTTATTTGTCTTTCAGTTTCCAGGTTCCATTTAGCTTTTTGGTGGATATTGGTCATATTCAACAAATTCTTGATGACTAGAGTGGAATAGGTAAATTCATAATTCTTTCAGATTATAGAAGGAATTAGTGTTGGACATCTTATGAATAATATTGTCGTGCTAAAAGGTTGGCTAGGTAGCCCACCCACCTATGCTTTGCAGTGTGGCTCACCTATTTCTATTGAATGGAAGGATGGTGTAGCAATTTTAACCATTATCTTGGAAATTGTTTGAATTGGTCACATATCAAATTTCAGTCTCAAAGTTAATCATTTACTCTTCTTTTTGGTAAATCTCAGATTTTTCATTGCATTGTTATGCCATTTATCATCAAACAAAAAACAAAAACAAAAACAAAAAACAAAAAAAAGGTTATGCCATTTAGCGAATTCCATTTGGGCTGAACTTGACATGTAAGTTGGGAGCCTTGGGGTCTTTCACCCTCACCGGACATGCCATGTCCCAAAATAGGTGAGCCACCCAGCCAACCTAATGTAAGAATAGGTCACTAACAGCCAACTAATATCATAACCCACGATAGGATGACAAATACTGACGAACAGTAGGTTATATACCTTATTTCCAGTAACAGAAAAGTAAGAAACAACCCTAACAGGAAGCTAATAATTAGATCTTTTGATACTTGAGGAAGTCACAGGTCTAATAAGAGGTATAATCACCAAGTATCCAGCCACAGAGAACAGACAGCTAGTCAAAACACTGCTGTCAGAATAACAGGGAAAACAATTGGAAAAAAAAAGAGAAAATAAGTCAGGAATGTCAAAATAACAGCTAGGTAGCTCGGGTGGGAAGACCCTTCGAGTCGAGGGTAGGGGACCTTGGAAGGATTGACACTTCAAAATTGATCGTGAGGTATAATAGAAGTTCAGGACTAGAAAATGTATACCTCAGGAAGATCCAATCACGGGATGACCAAGAATTTATAGCTGAAGGTAGGTTAGGACTTCGGAAAGAACATATCAAAAACTGGAAATTATTCTACTGGATGGATGTGATGAAAATCACCAAGGAAGTTTCTGATCAGAAAGCAGAACAAGAGTGTCGCAGGAACTGTAATCTCTCCAATAGCAGGCCTTGATGGTGGATTGGTGGAACCTTCTCACACCAACAAACTGTGATAATAAGTGTAGAGAAAGCCACAATATGCCTTGATGATGCCAGTTGCAGGTGCAGAAAATAGAATTAGCAGTAGGATGAATGGAAGACGAGTAGAAGACAAAAGCAGAGGGGGGTATGACCAAGGCCATTGGTCTCTCACTAACCTAGGTATCACACCTATCTCACTGTTTCACGTAGACAGAGAAGAAAACCAATTCATATTCATCTTCAAAAATCTTGGGGATGACTTTAAGGTCCCTGACACTTATAATGGTTATTGCCAAACATAAGCAGGAAAGAAAAATAGAAGAAAGTTCTTCACAAGGAAATTATGGGACTTGTACAGCAAGTCATTAAAGTATCTTAGCTAAGAAACCAAAATAGAAACTATTTAATAGCCTAGGATACAAAAGAAGTAAATTAAAAGATCCCCCATGATTCTGGTTTTGGGTGAAGCAGGACACACCGAGCCCAATGGGCTGGCCTGGCACATAAGCCGGTTAAGTGAAACATGGGCCCTATTAAGTGGTGTAGGGCCTGGTTCTTTTGGCTCCTAGACATGTAGTGCTTGCCTAGGAACTTATCTACATCACAACCTTTGCCTTATTGATGTTGTCTTGGGAATACAATTGCATTAGTGATTTTATTACTCTTCACATTGAATGTCTCTTAATAGGCATAGTTTTTAAGGCGGTAAGGCGACGGAGGCGTTTGAGGGTCTTTCGGAGCGCCTTCGCGATAAGGCGGGCATAAAGCGTCACCTTATTGACTGAATCGTTCATGTGTAATTTTTTTATAAAACCAATCTATTTGGCTCAAATCCTAGTTGAATCCTATTACTCATATGTTAAATAAATATTAAAGGTTCATATTCATACCAATGTAAGATATTTATCAAGAAAACAAATCAATAAAGTGAATAAACTAAGTTCATCTTCATCAATCATCAATCATCAATCATCAATCATCATAACATATTAACATATAATATAAATACATAATTATGAAACAAAATTAAATACAAAGAAAAGAAGACATAAAAAATACAAGTATTTATTATATTTACCTTTATGATGCCAAAATGAGTGACTAAGCCCTAAGGTCATCCACTATATTTCTACTCTTGTCAAAGAAGAATGAAGCTCATTGCTTCCGGAGCAAAATGGTCGCCTAGATCAGTGGTTCTTCCTTGTTCCTTGATTCCTTCTCAAAGCTCTTTCTTAAAACCCTTGACAAAATCCAAACCCTGTTTGTGAATCGTTTTTTTTGTTTTGTTTGTTTTGGTTATTTTTGGTGGAGTAGAGCTGATCCCATACATCTCGAGTGTTAACAAAATCATACACCTACCAATAAAAAATCTATATTTGGAATATTCATCAAGTAATTTTAAAATGTGTTAAAAAAAAAAAATACCCATAAGGTGCCACTTCACGAAAGACGGAGTACTGCCTTACCATTTCTAGACCGCATCAGTGCCAAGGCGTTGGTAAGGCGACGCCTTAGCAGCGCCTTAAAAACTATGCTATGTCGCCTTACCAGCGCCTTAAAAACTATGCTAATAGGACACAATGATGAAGAAAGTGGAGAATATCTTGATGCTTGTTAGGTTTGCAACTCTTACTAGCATCTGGATGTACATTTTTCAGGAAGATGCATTATTTAAACTGTATAGAGTTTTGTTCACTTTAGAAGATTTGATAAAGGAGCATGAGGGTATAGCAACACGAAATCAAAGGTCATTTATCATGGCATGATGGAACAAAGGTTAATTTCACAGGAGGAGTGAGAAAAGTTCATTCTACACTTACAAAAGAAGATGGTAACAAATGTAATAAGGCTAGCCAGGTATTCCCTTTGCTCAAATCACTTCAGGCAGAGAGATTAAGGGACCACCTTTGTTGCTTTCTTGATCAGATTCTATTCTATGATTGGATAGTAGAATTGCTGCTAAACTTTATAGAAACCCAAAGAGACAGGCAGGGTGAGCTAAATTCTAGGGGTGAGAAGTAGTTCTCTTGTTTTTATAGTAATAGTTACAGCCTTTGTTGCCCCTTGGTAGAGTGAGTCTACTAACTGAACTCGGATGATGCGGATATAGATTGCTCACTATGACTTGAGAGAATTGATGGTTGAATGCTGCCCCTGGCATTATCGAAAATCCAGAGCAATTATGACAGAATCACAGAATTATATAAACTTCCTGCAACAATGGACTAGGCAAGTTGGTAGATTTGCATGGATTCACCCCAATGAACTTGAAATGTTAATTTAGTTTACTAGTTCATGGTGCAGTGGGGAAAAGTTTAAGGGACTATTGTGTGCCTATTAGCTAAACTTTGTTATGTCTCAACAATTGATGTGGGAAGATCAGCATTGCTGTACCTGGATTGATGTTCTTGGTCTTTGCTTTTGGAGTTTAGAACCACACCTTAGCATGAACCTGATCGCATTCAGGCCTGAAACTGAGATGTGCCAGATCTTGTTTTGAGGTTTTGATACTGTATTTCTACCCTGGGCTTTCCTGGGTTGCCTGGCCCGTGACCGAGACAACTTGGAGATTTCGCTCAGTTTCAACTGAGAATTAGTTCCATGCACCTTAGACAGGGTTCAGGTGTTCAGCCTGTGTTCCAATCTTTGAAAGTTCAGTTAAAGGACAGAACTTTCGTCACTTGCTAAATTGGTTTAAAAGTGAGTATCTAACTGCCAAATGTGGTTCATCATTAGAGGATGTGCAAGTGAACAATAAGATAGAAACTGTTAGATGGATATAAGCTTGGATGATGGACATCTAGAATTGGAACTATGGGGTTGTTGATTGGTGCAATGGTAAAATCTTCAAGCTTCCAGCTCCAAGACATGTATAGGAGTTGGAGAGTGGCCAGTTTGTGGAAAAAGTGATCTTGCTCAGGACTCTCTTCAGTCTTCCACTCTTCCCTCCAAGTAACCTATGAAGGATGGACTCACACCTTGTTATTACTCATGGATTGAGGATCGGAACTGGAAACAAACATTCTGAACCATAGTTGTCAAGGCATTACCTAGGCGATGACTAGGCGTCAAGGGGCCTAGTTGGGGTCTGGGTAGCTGTTGCCTTATTGCACTGGTACCTTACTGCAAGGCACAACACTTATTTTTGTCAAATATCATTTAAGTTAAAAGCATTTACTTACGATATTATTCATAAATAAGCAAATACCCTCTTATTTGAATCCAATAAAAATAATTTTAAAATCAAATTCCAAAAGGATAAAAAGTCAACCCCCAGTACAAGAACATAAATTGGATATTTAGTTGTAGGGGCGCTTTTCAACATTCAAATGCTCGAATTTTTCTCAATTATGAAAATTCATAAATCTTATCATGGCAAAACATTTCTAAGAAACAAAAATCCGGTAAAATAATCTTTTGTTTTCGTGTCCATAAATTTATTTTCATTCAGACAATTTTAATAATGTTCACGTATTTTAAAATAATTTTGACCGGAATGAACATAGCTTTGTCATTACAACTCAAATTTTAAGTAATCTTTAAACTTGTTGGAAAGCTGGTTTTATGCTTTACCTAATACAAAAAGTCTCATGTAAATATCATTTGACTAGCCAAAGTTATTAGGAAACAAACACATATCTCTAAATGTTGATTTTGTATGACTTGATGTGGCTTATTGTTGATTTTTGATAATACAAGGTATATGTAGCATACTAAAAATTGTTAGAAAAAGAGGGAAAAATAATAACACTTGGGTGACCTGCCTAGGCAGGCCCTTGTACCACCTTGGGTCTCCTTGCTACCTTGACAACTATGGTCTAAACTTTATTGCTCAAATCTAATGCAGTTCAAGTGTAAACTTTGGGCTGGAGAAATTCTTTTGTGGAGTTGGTAATGTTTCATAGGTTTACCGTGTATTAATGTTATATTCTAGTTTTGTATGACCAAAGTACTTGCCATGGATGGTGGAACTTTTTTTTTTTGAGAAGGTAGATAACATCACATCTTTTCACTCATCAAGGCAAGAAAATACCATTTTGTGAATGTTGTTGAGCAGTTGCACAATTAGAGGCTGAGAAACCACTACATTATTTGTCAATCAAAGTCGTGTGGTTGACCGATATTAGCAGTACTAATTTTGGAGTCACAACTCTAGAACAAATGGTGTTCTGGATCTTGCTAACAGTAAAAGTTCAGGACCATGCTCTAAGAGTCTTTTTTTTTTTTTTTTGTTAGGAACAATTAGTTTCATGCTGATTTAATTTGGATTAGCTAACTTCTATCTTATTAATGTTGTCATTTGTAGCTTTTATCTCACTTAACGAAGAGTCAAATAAACTGCTTTATGAAAGGGTTGATCTGCAAGTTATAATGTAGATTCTAACCGTCTAAAGAAATGGTTTAGAATTCCAAGGATTTTTCCAGAATCATACTAGTAACCAGAATTGAGAAAATAACACAGAATCAAAGGCTCAAATATGATTGAAATTCTGGTCAAATACTGTTCTAACCGAGGAGAAGAACACACAAAAGTTTCAGAAAGGTCGGATGATCAGATTTTGAGATCTGACAGAATTCCACTCAAGCAAGGAACCTCATGACTAGAACTAGAATAAGAGAATTTAAATAACTCCACACCCAAAAACTAGAAATGGACCAAAAGCTGGTTGAAGGCTTAGAATATTTACGAGATTATTGTATCTGAATATCAATTCAATCCAATGGTTAGATTGCCAGTTAAGGAAGAGTCCTAGTAGAAATAGGACAAGTCTACAAGTAGCAATCAACAGCAGAACCAGAGGTTCAGATAACTCACTAGTTGTTGCTCATATCAGGGAAAAATCAGCAGAGAATTGATAATAACAGGAACTCAGAACCATAAAACTGAGGCACAGAAAGTAGAATCTGTATTTATGTATGCAGGAACTGAAAGCTTTATACTGTAACTTAAACAAATCAGAGAATATAGGAGACGAGGAAACCGACCTGTTGAATCACCATAAAATTTGAGGAATCAAAGCTGCTTTCATTGTAAATATCATTTGTTTTTTTTTTTTTTTTGGGGGGGGGGGGTGTGGTGATGGCCTTATCTTTAAATAAAAACTGAAGTATGCTTATAATGGGAAAGAAAAGTGTATTTGAAATAGGAAAAAACACTCTACCTTAACTAACTAGACAGGATAAGAGCCCCACATGATTAAAACTCTATTCAGTGTAGGAATATGAGTTCTATTTGTACAAGACACCATCCATTCCTTGATCAACAATGAAATAACAACTAAATGAAATAAAAATACTTAAAAATAAACCTAATAAAGTAAGTTCTGCATTCTTACATCTTACCCATAATTTAGGCCCACTAAAGTGCTCATCACAATGAAAACCCATTGGACCAAAGGCCAAAAATGTATAGGACACAAACTAAGGCTTATTTCCACTAAAATAAGTCCACATCTGTGATTTATCTGCATAAGTTTAGTGGGGATGCTTTTGCTATTGTTAACTTTGTTAGGCTCTGTCTAACTGTGGTGACATGTTTCATACTTCTTTTAACTTGGTGTCTCAGTTCTTTCAGGTGGATCATATGAGTTGTGTAGATGTTAATATTTGCATGAGTGGTGTTGGATAACATTATTTGTTTCTTGAGAGACCAATCTGTGACACAGTCACAGTTTCTTTCTCATAATTTCCTCAATAATTAGCCTATTCTTCTTCAGGTGCTAAATGTTTTATCATCATCAAGGGAGCTGATGGACCTCATAAAGAGAGTTGATGCTGCATTTCATTCAAAACCAAATGCATCTTCCTCACCAATGATTGACAGTTTACAAAAATATGTTGCATCCATTTGGGAGCAGTTGCAGGTCTCTCTCTCTCTCTCTCTCTCTCTCTCTCTGTGCGCGCGTGTTGTAATATGGAGTGAAAATAAAGAACAACACGTGCACGCGCGCATGTTGTAATATGGAGTGAAAATAAAGAACAATTATTTTGCTTCCAATAAATATGGACTGTTTTAGACTCCTCAGTCTCAAAGAGAAAGGGGGTGGTAGTCCTGGCAAAGAAAAAGTGGGAGGATGGAAGTTGATTTTATATCCTTAGGTGGGGCCTGATGAGTTTATTTTCTTGGATTCCCATGGAAGGACTTTAAATAGGTTGTAAGAATGTTCTACCTTGTACTGTTATTTACACACTGCTTTGTGACATCAGGACTGGGAGGATGGCTTATCTGAGAGTGATGCTGATGGATCCTTCTTACATGAAAACTGGAACCAAGATCTGAGGCTTTTCAGTGACAGTGAAGATGGTGGACGTCATTTGCTTCAGGTATATCTGAATTTTTAAACTAATATTAAGTTTTTACAGATCTTTATTTCCATCTATCTATCAAGAATCTAGGATCTGAGCTGGTTTTGTACTTCCCTTTGCAGTTGTTGGTATTGCGTGCTGAATCTGAAATCCAAGCAATTTCTGGTGACAATGTGTCACGCAACCTTCAGACCCTGGATTCTTTGAAAATTCGGATGTGTTGCTTATTTGGTGGCACAGTTGGAAGTACAACACCGGTCACACCCGAAGTGAAGCAGGTTCAGCACACCAGGGATGAGATATTCAAGCCCAGGAGGGTTGGCAATCAAGCATTAGCTGATGTCAAGTACAAGGGTGATTGGATGAAGCGGCCCGTCTCTGGTGGTGAAGTTGCATGGCTTGCAAGGTTGCTTGTCAGTTTGTCAGACTGGCTGAATGAGGTTCTTGGGTTAACCCAGGCAGAAAGCAGTGATGAATGGCCATCTTGGCCCAATGTGGACTTCTCTGTTGATGAATTTGGGAAGGTGGGTGGACTAAAGGAGGCTCTTAGGATGGTCCTGTTGTCTGTTGGTTCCTGCCTTCTTGTGTTGGCATTAGGGATAGTAAAGTTCATGAAATTGCATGGGTTGCGGGTGAACCTGAGGGTGTTGGCTTCAAAGAAGATCATTATGGTTTTGCTTTTATCTGCTCTGTTTGGTGCATTGAAGAAGGCATGTGGGCAGTGTCCATGCCCTCCATCCTGTAATTTGGTTTTGTTGACCTGATAGAAAACGATGCAGCAGCATATAGAGAAAAGTCCTTTACTGAAAATTAGTTACAGATAAGTATATCCGATTGTAGTCTTTCCTGTATGTAGATAGCTGTATACGCAGCAGAAAGAGAAAACTAAGTTGTGTTTTCCTTGCAAGGTTTTCACACCACTTGACTGTATAGTAACTTCAATTTGGTGTGCTCAGTTAAGCTCTAATGTTATCGGTTTCTCCCTTTTCATAAAGTAGGTTTTTCTTACAAATTGTTTCAATATATGAAATATATGTATATATATATATTTTTTTTTTAATTATTAAAAGAGTAGTAGTTACATAGAGTTCAGAGTTTGAAGTAGAAATTTAGTATCCTTTATTAGGATTTTCCCGATCATGGCGTTATAGGCTATTATTAGTTTGATCAGAAGAACAAAATTGTTATAATTTTTTACACACAAATTAGGTTTGAACAAAAAAAATCTCCAGTTCAACACAGAGACGAATAGGAGTCCAAGGCCACATCAAAAGTTGTTGGGGGTTATCAGAGTTTCGAGTTCTGCGAAATTGCTCCATATCTGGTGAACTTTCTATCTAATGCTTGTTTGTTTCTTCTATCTTAGATAAGCTGCTTCAATACCCTCTTTTGTCATCACATAAAAAAGGCCAGTAGCCCAGCCTGATATGTTTTGATTTATTGGAGACAACAGTTAAGTATATTGTTAGTAAAAAATGATATCCAGGTCTATGGTCAACGTTTTGGTTCAATAGCATTCACATGAGTGTTGCATGATTTATAACCTGTGCGCAGCAATCCAATAATTTAGCTGAAATATAATGGTGTGTGGGTTGGGATTTTTTGACCCAATAGTGACCGTATTCCTATACTTTCATAAGTAGCACGTAATAAGAATAGTATTGAAAAAAGAAGCCAAGTCATTCATCAAGATATTATTTGAATTGAAAAAAGAGTACATGATCAAGATGAGAAAAGAAGAAAAATGCAGACAACTTGGTTCTTAGCTCCAATGGGCCTGCAGCCCAAACTCTTCTTGAGAAGTTGCATGTAAGGAAAACATGTTGAATATTCTTCAGTTCACTGACACAGATCCTAGGTAAGGTCTATGTCCACCCATTTATGTAGGAAGTCTTTGGAAGAGATTCCTTCAAGAGCTAATTTCCAGAAGAACATCTTAAATTGGGTTGAATTTTGAGTTTTCAAAAAAAATTGCTACCATTGAGAGCAAGGAAATAAGCATAACATCCATTAGAGTTAGTAAATTGGTCTTCAGAAATTTAGCAGCAAGCTTAGTTGTAAGAGACCCCTCCTTTGAAAGATGGCACCACCATCAATCAGGTCAAGGGATATGGGGATTTGGACGATGACAGTAGAGAAATTAACAGGGAGAATGGAATTAAGTAAACCTATGTTTCATTGATTTCCCACCATAAAATTGTTAGCTTTTTCAAGATGAGCAAGGGGAGTAAAATCACAAAACAGGTTATCAAGATAGATATTGTTAGATTTGTTTCTCCAAGGGTCATTCCAAAAGATAGTATTGTAATCATTACCTGCTTTAATGTGTACCATATATTTTAAGGTAGGTTGAATACTTACAATGGCATTCCAGCGTCTGAACCTCTGTTAGTTAAAACGGGAATGGAAAAAAAACATTGTTCGGTACGGGCATGTTTTAAACGGATCAAAACGTGAACGGGACGGTCAAAAATACGGTCAAATACGGAAAAAACGGGAAAAAATAAAAAAACGGACGGTACGTGTTTTAAACGTTTATATTTAAATAATACGGTGTCAAAAAAAGGGCAATATATAGACATAAATTGGCATAATAATTCTCTAAATACCTAGATAACAATAAAAAAAAATAGCCCCGTTTTAAACGTTTCTATTTTAAAACGTTTATATATTTTAAAATCCGTTTTTTTACTGTCAAAAAAACGGGACGGCGTTTAAAACGGCAAAAAAACTTCAAATAGCCCCGTTCCCGTTTTTTACCGAATTTCTGTGAAAAATTCGGCAAACAGCGTTTAAAACGGCAAAAAAACGGGACGCCGTTTTAAACGCGTTTTAAACGCGAATAAACTAACTAGGGTCTGAACCCTCTAGATTTGAGAGTTTTTTTTTTTTGTTAGAAAACCGACCTGATATGGAAGTATTTAGCTTTGAGGATTTGGGCCCATAAACATTTGTCATTGTTGAGAAGCCTCCATCCAAGCTTGAGGAGAAGAGCCTTGTTTTGAGTTTCCGAGTCCCAAATCCCGAGACCACCTTGACACTAAGGTTGACAAATTTTTTCTATCCAATAAGGTGAGTTCTCTTTTGAGTGCCAGAGTCTCCATTTCAAAAGTGGAGATACATTGAGTCTAATTTCCTGTAGATTACTTTTGTAAAAGCAAAGCAAGTCATTAGGTAGGAAGGGATTAAGGAAATTGCCTATAGAAGAAGCACATATGCCTGCATAAGAGAGGAGGTTAGCTTTCCAAAGTCTGAGCTTTCTTTCCACACTTTCTCACCACATTCCTAAATGTCAGAGCTCTTATGATTTGGTAAACATGGATGGGTCTCTAGATAAATCCATATCACGAAGAAGGAAATTTGGATAGATACGACTAGATCATGTTACTTTGAAATGGCATTCTTGTGGTATGAAACTTCGTAAAAATTGCACAAATACCATTGGATCCAATTGTAAGCAAAAGCGCATGACCATAATGCCTATTTTAAGTTGAAATATATGATGAAACGAGGGTGTAACTTGTAAGGTCCCCTTATCATATCTATTCATGTGTGCCATTTAACAAGTAATTTTTATAGAACAAACTCAGAGGAATCCGGCAAGGCTGCCCATTTAGCCCATATCTCTTTATCCTGACAATAGAAGGAAGGATTATCTTGCATGTTTAATATCTGTTGTGATATTAATCTTTTCAAGGTATTAGATTGACCCCTTTTTGTCTCGAAAATTTTCATTTGCTGCCAATGATACATATGTTTTTTGCAAGGTTATAAGAAATGTTCTCAGTATTAAAGTTGTTTTAGGATTGTTTCAAGATTTATCGTGGCAAGAGATAAATTTTGATTAAAGTAGTGTTTTCTTTTAAGTAAAAGAACTCAAGTTTTTAAAAGTGGTATTTTCTTTTAAGTAAATGACTCAATTTTTTAAGGACTTAGTGTACTCCACACTAGGAGTGTCCCACTCATTTTGGGTCAATGAAAAATTAAGGCCCTTTTACCCCTTGGTTGATTGTGTTAAAGGTTGATTATTTGGTTGAAAAATTCATCTTTTGTGTTCTGATTTAGATTGAAGGAATTAAAGAGCTAAAGGTAGATCTAAAATGACTATAGCAAAAGTAATCATAAAGACATGCATGATATAGGTTTTGTCCCAAGTATGACCTCGAATATAGTTAATTGAAGGGCAAGGATCCATGCAGCTGATTTTGGTGGGTTTTACAATTTTTTACAAAGTTGTTGAGTTCCTTTCCTTTATAATTACTATGCTTATTTTGTTCTTATAGGATCCATATAACTAAGCCAATTTAGTTGGGATAAGGCTAAGTTATTGTTGTTGAAATTAAAACCAGAATAAAAAATATAAATCGGACTAAATAAGCCAAACCGAACCAAGTAAATTTGGTTTCAATTCAGTTTTATGGAAAGCAATGTCCCAATATGATTCGGTTCCCCATAGGAATCTTTGGTTTGAACTAAAATAAAAACGAATTTGGATATGAACTAAAGGAGTCAATGACCATGGTACGGGGGTGCGCGCCCTTGTCTAGGCGCAAGGGCAAAGAAAACACTTGCCCATTGTTAGATTATATTAATATTTTACAATACTACAATATTATAGTATATAAACCGATTACTGTCCTTGTGATGTACAAGTGTTCCTTTGCTTCGACTGTTTGGTTAGTATCTTCTCTCAGATTTGATACAAATGTTTTTAATGGTGAGAGTTTCAAAGACTGGTTAAATTTCATTTTTGTTTGGTATAAGGATATTCCTAAGGGTGCAAGTTTGGCCCTAATGGTCCAAATCCGCCTAGATCCCGAACAAGTACTGACGCAAAATTTTTTTCCCTGAGGCCTGGCTTGGCCTTGAAATTTATGACCCTGAGTCAGGGTCAGGGTAGTTAAGGGTTGATGTCTTTAGCCTGCCCAACTCGTCCTGAACCCAGCCCTGATTTTTTTACCTTGAGTTTAGGCCTTGTTTTTTGCCCTACCGGGCTTTGTTTTTTTCCCATGATGTTGATTTTGGATTTTTTTTTTCTTAGGATGTTCTCCTCTTTGTTTAACATGACAGGGTTTTGAGATCTTCAGATTGTTTGCCTTATTAGAATGATCTATTTGTTTATCATGACAAATAACTGAATTTTTGTGGATTATTTGCTTTCTCAGGATGATCTCCTCTATGTTTACCATAATAGTTGGAGTTAATTATATTATTTGAATGTTTGCTTTAGGATGTTCTCCTCATAACAAGTAATTTGTGACTTTGTATTTTTTTTTATCTCCTCTTTATTATGAATATTTTTTATTTTTTTAGTTATTTCATATTTTGCAAGGTCAGGGTCAGGGTATACTCGGCCCTTAATGGCAAGTTAGGGTCAATTGGGGTCATGGTCATGGCCAATCAGGGTCATCCCATCTCGGCCCGGCCCGGCCCTGAAAAATTAAGGCCAATCAAGGCGGGTAAGGGTTGGACTGAACCCTAAAGGGTTGGGCCTGAGTTGAAGTTTTGCGTCCCTGAGTCAGGGTCAGGGTGGGTTTGGGCACAGTTAAGGGGATTCAGGGTTGGGCTAGGGTTTTAAGAGGCCCGACCCAACCCAGCCCTATTGCACCCCTAGATATTCCTAATATTGTAGATTTTCACCTTATTTGGTCTTCTACTTTGTGGGAGATCTAAAAAGCCAGAAATAATGCAATTTTCAACCATGTGGACCAAGATTTGTATGGAGTGTCAATTTCTATCTTAGCTTCAGTTCGTGAGGATCATGTATGCATTGGAACGGTTGTTCCTGAAGGGGTTTCTAATCTGCTCCTCGTATAAGTGTCTTGTCTGAATTATCTACCCCTCCTTCAGAACATTTTACCTTATCTATAGACGGTGCTTGGCAAGCTTCCTTTAAGAAAAGTGGACGTGGAGTGATTTTAAAGCTTACTACGGGGAGTTCTATGGCTGTTCAATGTAGAGTTGGCATTTGCTTCTCTGCTACCATGGTTGAAGGAGAAGCTCTGAGGGACGATTTATTGTTAGCTAGATTTTTAGGCCTCTCTTCTCTTGTCATTTTTAGTGATTATTTAAGTATAGTTCTTGCTTGTAAGGGCTTTCCATCTTCTTTAGATTGACCTGCCTCTTTATTGTGAAGAAAATCACTTAGTTTCTTTTAGTTTAGTTTAGTTCATATTCTTTCCTCGTGCTTCTAACAGGGAAGCCCACTCATTAGCTCAAGGAGCTGTCAAATTTGATTTGACTCATTGTTGTTGGTGGTCTCTTGCTTTGTATCACTCATTGTAACTCCTTGGAAATTGATTACTAGAACTGAAACTGAACCTTGTAAGAACTGAATAAGAACCGAATTGCTAGAACCAAAACCAAACCAATGCATGTAGTTTTGATTTGACTATCGATTGTTAGAATCGATTTAGTTCTCTGTTCGGTTTTGGTTCTCACCAACACTCTTTGGAACCAAATCGAAACTGAACTAAATAGCCTCAAGGAAATCAGATTAGACAACATGAGACCTTCCACCCGTCTCTACAACAACTAGGTATTATCTTTGATTGCTCACCTTTATACCATATAATGATATGTGCAATCATCATTGATGTTACTAAGAATATCACAAGATGGGCTGTGGGAATACTTCAAGATGGAAGAACACACTTTCTAATAATTGATTATTTGATGACAAGAGACTATATCGAAGGACGCGCAAGGGCTGTTCTTACGGGAGCAAGGTATGCACAAATGAGGGGATGGGCGTTGAAGGAGATTTGGACGAACGCAGAAGAAGTTCAGAAGCTTTCTTTTGATCTAGATACTTTTTGCTGACCCTTGAGTATGGCTTCCCTGTTTTTGACTGTATATAAAACTATGCAACAAGTCACTTGTATATGTAGCCTTGAATTGAGCCAAGGGCTCCATTTTGCTGCCCTAGCTAGGAATACTGTCACCACAACTAATCCCTCTGTAGACATGTCCACATCATCTAATTTCTAGTAAACTTTTTCTGTTTTTCATCAAAAAAACTAAATAGCCTTAACCGAAACCGATATAAACCCTAGTTACAAATTGTCGGGTGCCCTTCCCGTGTTCCTATATTTAGTTTGGCGTGGGAGATTCCATCCCACACCAGCAGTGTATTGATTCCTTGCTTGTAATGATTTCATATCATTAGTTAATCTATTAAAAAAGAAAAAGAAATCATTAGTTAATCTATGCATAACACCGATTGTGCCGTGGACGTGAGAAACTCAAGAGGAGGAAAGGGGAAAGTTCCCTGCCATTGTGATTCTAGGGTTTTTTGTTTCGATCGTTCTTCGAGTTTCTTTGTGCTTTAATTAAAATTGTTGCTTTTGCATATTGGAGAGATGGCCCTATCTCAGAAGCTCCATGGAGCCTTTAAAGTTACTGTTGAGAGGATTACAGGACCGCGTACAGTCTCTGCATTCAAGGAGAAAGGTGTTCTTAGCATTAGTGAATTCATCATCGCTGGAGATAATCTCGTCTCTAAATGCCCCACTTGGTCTTGGTACTACCTCTCGTTCTTAATTCGATTTTGTAAGCTTTAATTTTCGGTTGGCAATTCACTTATGTAATGCTTCTCCCACTTGAACTGGAAAATTTTGATTGAGTTATGTTTATTGGTTTTGATTGTTGAATATTGGTGGTTTCAGCAAATGAGCTTGAATTGTTAATTTATAATTTTTTTTTAGAAACCTCTCATCTTATTTTCAGATAGTTTTGTTTTAATTAGACTTTTAGTATTACAGTTGGTTAAGTTATCTGTCTTGATTTCTTGCTGTCGATGTTTCGACGAGACTTTGGCTAAAATTCTAAACTATTAATTATTTTTTATCTTAAAATAATAGTTGGAAGAGTTTATTTATTTATTTTTTCTCAAGACGCCTGCTTGCTGGGTAGTTCAAAGTTTTGAGCTTAATGATCAGGCCTGTGGAAACCAGTAACTTGAGTAATTTTTGGTCTTTTTTTGTATTTAGTTTGCTCACTAGTAGTCATGGTGCATCAGGGAATCTGGCGAGCCAAGCAAGCGCAAGTCATACTTACCATCTGACAAGCAGTACTTGATTACTAGAAATGGTAAGATGCATTATGTGAGCCAGCCTAATTTTTTTTTTTGTTTTTTGTTTTTTTAGCTACCTTTATTCCATATCTAGATTCTCAAATAAAATCTGGCAATGTTTTCTGTGGACTTCTGGTGCCGCTTCAAATGCCCAAAACTATTGATATGAGCCACTGTTAGATAACTTTATCCAAAATAGAAGGGTAATTTTTAACTGTTATCATTCTCTTTCTAATTGTTCAGTTTACACATTTGTTATTACAATGCCTGCCATCTAGAGGATTGGACTTCATGGAATCAAAAGTTTCTAGAAAGAAGGTGATGAAATAAGTAGATACCATTTGGTGTGAGTAGATGAAGTAAAATATTTTCATTATCTTTAAAAAGAAGTTTCTAATTCAAAGTATGAGTCTCTTTGATTTTCTGAAAATTACAAAATGTTTAATTTTTAAACAGTACCACTACTATTGGATATTATAGTATTTTTTTTTTTTTTTTATCTAATTACCTTTTGTCATGTGGTGCATTTTGTTTTTGAATATATGTGTTTTAAAATGATTGTCTGCTGTGAAGATTTCAAATTCTGTCGTTGTGAGCCTGTCCATTGGCATGTGTGTCAAATGGGTGGAAGGCCAGTTTCTTCCAAGTCTTCAACCTGATTTAATTAGTTCTTTCAAGGAAATTATCTGATTTTCTTCGAACTTTTAGACATGTGAGTCCTGAAAAACCTTGACTTCCTTTTCAGTACCTTGCCTACGAAGGGCTGCATCTGTAGAAGAAGAATATGAAGCTGCAGGAGGGGAAGTTCTTCTTGACAATGAAGATAATGATGGTTGGCTGGCTACTCATGGGAATCCGAAAGGTCAGTTGCTTTCTCGAGTTGGATAATATTGCTGGAGGTTTTAAGGTAATCTTTTTCACATTTCATCAACTATTTAATTTCTCCAGAAACCAAGTATGATGAGGAGAATTTGCCTTCCATGGAGACCTTGGAAATCAGCAAGAGAAAGACAATTCACTCAATCTCCTCATATTTCGGGGGTGAAGAGGAAGAAGATATTCCTGATATGGAAGAGTATGAAGAGCCAGACAATGTTATTGAGACAGATCCTGTGAGTTGTTATTATGAACTTGGAGCACTATTATTTTTTATTGTTAATGAATAGCTGCTGGAAGCCTAATGGTGTGAACTTTGAGCTCTGCAAACTAGTAATAGATGATGATCATAATTCTAAATTTCAGTGTCAACCTGGATTTCAACCCAAATTGAAACTGACATATATATCAGGTTTCGTTTTATATTTTGGCTGGCCATTTTGGTGGTCAGATGGCCATATTTTGGCTTAAAAGTTCAGGGAACCCCTAATTCAGTTTCTCTAAACAAATTTAAACATTTAGATTGTAAAAAAACAAACACATCTAAAAAGGTAGTTTGGATTCGGACCCTAGGTTGCTTGTGTATGCCTAACCTTACTGTATATTTTCTTTAATATAGCCTATTGTACACATAATTTAATACTATAACACACAAAATCCAATTAAAATAATAAAAATATGCATTAGAAATTGAAAAAAAGACATAATATTGGAAATTTTTAGTTATCAATAATATTACATGGTATAAGTTACATTGATACATACTACATCAACATGTTACATACTGGACCCCTTTGTTGTACTAGTACATAGAAGCTTTGGGGAGGATAAAGACCAGTAGCAGATTGGTGCTGCCGATGCAAGTTTTCCTCCGACTATATCACAAATGCTGGCCATGTCATATTATGCCAGAAGAAATGCTCGAAAATCCTCCACAACATTCCTATAAGTGGCATCATTAACATACTAGAGGTAGCCTAACTAGCCTAGGGTGTAGATCACCGTACTGTGAAGATCCTTGTAGGGAGCCACCATAACTGGATGGTGGAGATAACATATATGGTTTAGGGGCTGTGTATGAAAAGATTTTGTCCATAAAGGACAACCCACCATGTGCCTGACCCTCATACTCAAAGGCTAATTAAGAAGAAGAAGAGCCACCATATGCACTGTACTCAAAATTGGTGCTCTCTCCGGTAAATTATGGTTCACACCACTGCCCATATCCACTACCTTCCTCAAGATTCATGCCTGCGAGAGTGCCAAACAAGCTCATTACATCCATCTCCATACTATTAGCTTCCTTATTTGGTCTGAACTTGCGTCGCAGGCCTCTCGAGTAGCTTGTACGTGTGGGGGCATGTGCACCATGGTTGACATCCTTTTTAGCATAATCAAATTGATTCTTTCCTATTAATCAGATGGGCTCCAGCTCCGCTTGGTTGTACTCCTCGAAGGGATGCATATCTATCACCATCATTGTAATCACCATTGCCATCTTCATCAACTCCACCAGCAGCCATGAATGATGTGCAAATGTGGCCATTGGAATTGTAGTAGTTGATGTCCTCATCACCCTGCAGGTTCTACTCAATAAGCTCGGGTGTCAAGGAGTGAACTTGGCCCTCTCGAGAAGCCATAAATTCATTGACATTGGCACCCATCTAACTAGCAATCTCAGGGTCGGGCCTACCCCTATTCTGATCTAATGTTGCGTCACCTCCATCCTTCACCCACTCGTAGAGTGGATCATCTTCATTTAAGTCCTCTTGATAGATGTTGCTGAGCTCGATTGGGCCTTTGTTATTCTCTATGCCCATTCGTACGTGTTGCATCTTCAATCTCCTACACCAAGTTCTTTACCTACTTATGAACCAATCTTTCGTCTCTTGGAGTGGATAAGTTAAAATGTACTCAATCGTGCTCACATCTGGAGGTGGAACATGTTTGGAAGTAAACTTCATTGCTATCTTCTTCAAATTAGGTGCATCACTCCCACATAGCATGCACCATTAACTTTCGTTAGAGGATTAAGATTATTCTTCGTAAGTGATTCTACTTGTTACATAGTTATATAAATTGAACTAAGAAACTTAGGTAATGTGCCTAATAGGAGTAGTGTCCCGACTAGACTTTGTGGCTGGATGGCCAAAACTCTCATATGCATCCTTGAAGTTCTTTATCATTATCCATTTCAACCATTGGTAATATTAGCGTCAATACCAAATCAAGTAATTACATTCCTTAGAAATACTTAAGAAACTATAAGTCTCAACTCATTATTGGTCTTGGACTGTATAGATGGATTTGGCTCCAATTTGATCACCCCATCTTGCACTGCATCTACGAGTGATTGATTCATCCCGGTACTTGGGATTGAGATAATAGGCTGGAAATGATTAAAAAACTTGTCACTCTGCTTATAAATGCTTATAAAGATCTAAATAGAAAGTAATTTGACTTGGGTAGATTAAAATATAAACTCACCAACCCTATGCAGTGGATACATAAGGTGGTGCTCCAAACGATCATCAATAATCTTTAGGTATGCTTGCCACCACATGGTATTGCTACCTGCACTTTGTTCTTCATCATCTCCACTGCTACATACACGTGGCAAGGTAGGCTTCTTCTTAGAGTCGACCATCCTTAACACCATTGCCATTGGCTCTAGTAACATAACAACCTTCCTCAGGTTTTGCCAAAATTGGCTGTCAATGTTGCCCTTCACCCACCCAAGCACTCCTCCGAAGCAAATATCGACTTGATCCCAACCTTCTTTGCCTCAAAGCTCTTCAGGGTAATGTAGTTTGTGGAAAATTGAGTAATGCTGAGCCTCACCAATCCCCACCACACTTGCTCGGCAGCATCCATAGTGAATGTCCATATTTATTACATAGATGTAGCCACTTTTTTTACCCTCTCGACTTACCGTGGGCTTCTTCCCATGTCCTTTAACATGAGGCCAATGCAGTGGATTGCACATGGAGTCCAAAACAGGCTGTACCTATTGTTCCTTATCAATCTCTGCCCAAATTTCTTGAAGGTTTTGGATGGACAACGTTCTCTACCCCTACCACTTGTTCCATCTCCTTTAGCAACTTGTATATGTATTTGGCATCTTTCCTCTCCTTGGATGCATCCACTGACTTTAGGAACACATTCCTACTATCACAGTATACCATGAAGTTGATGATGGAGTGTCTAGCGGGTCCAATCCAAGTTTCAATCATCACACATAAGAGACACTATAGTTTGCCTATGTCCCCTTAAGGGTATCTATATACTTCTCGAGGTCCTATTTCTGGTGGGGGGCAAATAGACATTTTTAAGGTCGTAAGTGGGCCCCTTCACTCTTTCCCTAGCCTTCCCTACAATGTCTAGCATATACTCATAGTAGTGTACTAGTGTCCCTTAAGAGTCATGTGCTGGCATATTTTGGTAAAAGAACCACTTCGACATGGTGTCACCCTCTTTTCCCTTTTAGTCGGTATCACACGTGCTTTGGATTTCTCTGTTTTCTGTTCTGAGACCTGTAAATGGCAAGTTCGTACTCAAAGATGTCGATGACATTGTCATCTACTGATACTGGGGCTCCCTTCATACTCTGTCATCTCGGTGGGGCAACTCAATCTGCGTCTTTTTCCTCTCCCCATCTCTACACCATGCAGAAGAACCACTACCGCCAGCTCTGGTGCAACTGCTTTAAAGGAATAAGCTGCATATGTCTTTGGACCTATCTTGCTTCTGCATGTGTAACTCAACTGGATGCCTTAACAAGCTGTGTCTGTCTCCACATCAATTGGCATATATTCATCATTATCAAAGTCATCCTGCTGCTAGCTGTCTCTCTAGCATTTCCTCCTCAAACTCTTCCATGTTCTTCTTATCCAACCTTCTTTGTGTTCCTTCATGAGGCAGCCATGACCTTTTGCACCTTACCATAGACCCTAGGGCATACGGACACATCCCTGCACCCTCTAGCCAGATGCCACTTCAGTTTAGTGGTCCCACCTCCCATGATCTTCTTTCCACAGTAATAGTACTGTTAGTCCGTGCTTTGTTTTGTCACTTCCAATGGGCATACCAGGCCTCTATGCTATGTCTCCCTCTGGATCTCCTCCCTCAGCCGCCATTTGCAACAATAAAAATTGCCACCTTATTATCTTTTCTACATCATTAAAACTCCTAAAAATCAATAAAGCTATGTCCTAATTTTCCCCAACTCTTATATTTTTTTCCTGATTAAAACTAATTTTTATAAAAATAATATTATCCTAATCAACCCAAATTAAGTTTGGAACAACACATTAGTCATCATTTTCAGTTGAAAACACAGAAACTATAAGATTTTTCATGTTTTTTCAAACTAAAGTAGAATTTTTCCCATATTTTTCTTAATTTTATGGATTTGAAATTATTTTTTAAAATCTAAAGATGAAAAAAATAAATTCAGGCAGAAAAATAAAGGGTTTGTCTTGGTTACACACAGATTTTACATCCATACTTCTGTTGGCCTTAAAGGATGACGTCTCACTTAATTAGAGGGTCTAAAGATGTAATTTTGCAAAGACTTTTCATCTTCAAACCACAGGAACAATCTCAGCTTAAAGTCTTTTCATTTGCAAAGACTTTTCATCTTCATCTGTTGTCCTTAAAGGATGACGTCTCACCTATGACTGTTACCATAGGTGTAACAGTGTCTAGGCCACCCAATGCATTGGAAGGGGGGGCAGGGGAGGGGTGAGGGCACAAGGCGATGCCTTGACAACTGTAACAGTTACAAAAAAAAAAAAATGAAATTTCAGTCATTTTGATCGAAATCTCGAACCATGGTGGTGATAATGTGTCACAAGCTTCAAATTTGATTCTGATGGCATACAACCTGTAATTCTCAATCTAGATCTGAATAAATATCTGTCTCTTATCGTTGAAGTCCTCAAATCAACTAGAAGGTCTAGCTGTGGGTCATTATACATCATTGGTAAATGAATATTAATGGATAGCATGAAATTTATCGTATTTGGAACTCTCGCTCTCTCTCGGTGTAAATTCTCTTACCTTGTGTTGTAATCATGCATTGCTGCTGTTTGTATTTTGATCTGAGTGTTATTCTAATTGACACAGGCAACACTGCAATCCACATATCTTGTGGCTCATGAACCTGATGATGACAACATTCTGAGAACCCGTACTTATGATGTTAGCATCACGTAAGTTGTTTGCAATGAACTTGCTTCATCTACCATGTTGAAAACTTGTTTTCTTATAGGAATATAACTTTTATATTTGATTTCAGATATAGTTTTACCAGCTAGATGAGTATGACGATATATTGATATGTCATTTAGAATTCCTACATATTTACTCCTTGCCTTTAAAATTTTGGGATCTTGCTGTTTATTAGCACCTACTTATTGAGCCTGATCTTGCATTGTTGTTTGCTTCTGATTCCTTTCTGTGAAATTAGATTAGTACTAATTTGCATGTATGGCAGTTGTAAATCAGAACTTCAATTCTTGTCACCTGCAATGCTCTAGTTTCTCATATGAAAAATAAGTGATGATCTTGAGATGCATAGTTGTCATGGTGTCGCCTAGGCGGCGCCAAGGCGGCGCCAAGGCGGCGATTTGGCGTCCTGGCGGAAAAAAAAGTTTATGGCAGTGCTACGATTTACATGACTCACAAATGGCGATCGCCATTGGCTGATAGGTGTCCCCATGATACCGCCATGGACGCCAGGTCACGCCTGATTCACTAGGTGGTCGATTTTTTTTGTAAAATGTAGGGTGATTTTGATAGGGCTATGTTGATTTTTTATGATTTGATGTTGCTTAATGTTGGTTTTATATGTTATAGGGTATATATTGTAGGCTTGTAGCATGCTACATAACTTTAGAGAATAAGAGAAATAAAAAAATAGCATACTAAATAACTTTAGAAAATAGGGAAAATAAAAAATGACACATAGGCGATTTGACCGCCATGGCAACACCATAATGGGCGATTCATCGCCAAATTGATTAGCCACCCCTCGACCGCCTTGGATCGATTTGACGCTGTGACAACTATGTTGAGATGCATACTGTATTTCGTAGTCAATGAAATGGAATCTTTAATATGCCATGATTGTGCTGTTATTATATTCCTTTTGTAACCAAAAACTCTGCCTGGCCCTCAAAACAGGGACTTAGTTTCATTGTCTTAGTATCCTATGACTTCTTAACTAGTTTGAGTCATCAAAATGGGGACTTAGTTTCATTGTCTGAGTTTTTTATGACTTCTTAACTAGTTTGAGTCATCAACTCACTTTAGAGCAGGAACAATCACCTCTTCTTTGTAGATAACAGGATAATGTTTTGCAAGGAAAGTTGTTAGTAGAGACAAGTTTGGTTATGCCTTTAAGCTCTTCTCTGCCAATGGGAATTGAGTTCTCTGGTGAAGTCTTCCCAAGGTATTCTCTAGAAGCTTTCTGGGACTTATCAATTAAATAATTGGGGGTAGGAAGAGTGCCTCTGCTTGAATTTCAAATCAACCAGAAGTTCCTGGATATAATTAGGATTTTTGTTTGAATTCTAAGATTTGCATGGTTGCTTGTATCAGAGTGCTGATGGTGATGGCACAAGAGTTGATGTGTATCTGCAATATATGTATGTGGGAAAGCTTCCTTGGCTCTTGTTTTTTTGGGGTTGGGGGGGGGGGGGGGGGGTTGTGTTCTAAAGACTACTTAATGCAATTAAAAATCGGTCTCTAGTCACTAGGTATTATATTTATGGCCAGGCCTTAATCGTAATATACTTTGGCACTCTAATATTTTTTTTTCCATAATTAATAGGCTGAGGGATTCATTTAACGTTTCTAATTTTCCCCAGATATCTTCCATATTATTGAAAATTTTACTGGTACTCGTTATCTATGACATTCTACTAGTTTTTGCTAGTTATGGCATTAATAAAATGCCTGGCCATTTCATTGCTACATTTTAATTTTTTCCTTTCTCTATTGAACCTTTCTCCAGGTATGATAAATATTATCAAACTCCTCGTGTCTGGCTTACTGGGTATGATGAGGTTGGTGCAGCATAATGATGAATTTCATGTATTTTGAACATCTTTAGGAGTGTATTAAAAAAATGTGAGAGAAGCATGGAATTTAGCTTGGTTGATTTATGCGTGCAAGCCTTCGAATGTGTTATGTAGGCACTTAACCTTTAATGCTCTGGTTTTGTTTACTCCAAGCCTACATGGAACAGGTAAAATAGCAAGGGAAATAATCATCAAAGGCAGAAACTTTACTAAACTCAATTGCAGCTAAATGGCTGCATAATCCTGTTTCTGTAGTCCATGCTATTTTATATCTGTAGCACTATTCAATGAGGATGTACGAATTAAAGTTCATGTTGTTTTGATAAATTAGGTTCATTTGGTCTATTTCATTGAAATACCAGTATATTTGTGACAATGCTCATAAGTCTTAATGACCTTGTCGATTGACCATCACTTTCCAGTGCTAATCCAGTCTTGCAATGATGAGTTTGTTTTTTAGGATGGGATTTGTATGATGCCTATTTAATGAATCTCTCTAATGGTTTGGTATGATGAGAGGAAATATAGAGAGTTAGGCAATCTGTTTTATACTTAATATGCATCTCTTGGCATATAGGAATGATGGAGGGCCGGTAGGGGTAGGGAAGAAATCCCTGAGATGGGTCTCAGAGTTGCGGGGGAGAGGGAGAAATCACACAAAGAGGGAGAAGGGGGGGGGGGGGGGAAGAAGAATCACACACACAATCCTCAGGCTCTCAAACCTTCAAATTCAGTCCAATCCCCATCAGTTACATTGGTATAAAAAACAAAAGAAAACTCAACATGGAAGGAAACCAATTCTAATTGGAAACTATAATTAATGGAAAATAATTGGAAACTAAATCCTAGTACCTATCTCCTACTTAAGCTACCAAAAAAAAATTTGCATGAGAATAGAAATAAAATCCTAAAATATTCTATTAGTCAAAGACCCAAATTGGATCCGGGTCAACTCTATCTAGATACCTAGATGGGTTTGGATCCGTCCATGGGTGCGAATCTACATCAGGGAAATGAACTCTAATTTTGTCTAATTTATGGGTATAGACTGCTCTAAAAAAGCAACCCATCACCGCTTACAGCCCTATGAATGATTCTGTAGATATCTTAAGTCTTTAAGAAGCACTTTAGTTAGTCTCCATGCAAAATGATCCACTTGAAGACCTTGAACTTCTTGTCCTTCTCATGATTCTTAATTATCATTATAGTGTTGGTCAGGGCCAGGAAGCAAAGAGTTCTCCTGTTGCAAGATTAATTTTATCTGAACCCCCTCTCTAGTTTCTCCATGACCGCTTGATATTTTTCCTTTTGTTACCACGTTAGACATTATGAATTTAATCATAGTCGAGTCTTGAGTCCTCGAGTCCCTATAACCTTTTAAAATTAGCATGTATCACATATCTTAAATCTTTACAAATATGTAAACTAGAAATTAGAGGAAAAATATTTTGGTGCACTTTCCAAATGAAAGAGCAACCCAGTGCACAAGGCTCCTGCTACTGCAGGGTCTGGGAGGGGCAAATGTCTGCAGCCTTACCCCCTGCTTCGCAGGAGAGGCTGTTTGCAAATATTGAGCCTTCCAAATTACTTCCCTCATAGGGGCAAATGACTTAGTTGACCAATCAGAGGAAATATTCACCAGATCTCTTGAAATATAAGAAGAGGGCAGGCCTCAACGCAACGGTAAGGTTGCTCAACCTGGTGGTTGTGGGTTCGAACAAGGAAACAGCCTCTCCAAAAGAAGTGGGGGTTAGGCTATGTACATTTGCCTCTCCCCAAACCCTGCAGTAGCAGAAGCCTCGTGCACTGGGTACGCCCATTTTATCTCTTGGAAAATGATAGTCGTGATGTGAGAATGGTACCTTCATTCAAAAAAGGGTGAAAAATATATCAATGTAGGATGGTGAGAACATTGTGATTTTCCAGCTTAAAACAACCTAGGTTGCTCTTCTTGTAATATCAAATTGACTATGGTGCTTCTAACTTTTCATTTAACTAAGCCATGTCTTAACTTCTTGGGGTTGGCTACACGAACCCCATTGCACGGTTTGCACCATGCCACCATCCCACTACTGGGGGCCATATCTTCTGTTTAATCGCAAACAGTCATCTGTTTTTCACTGGTCATAGATATTTTTGCCCCTTCCTCTTGTCCCTTTTACACCTTGCATTGGTTATATTTTACTGGTGATGCAGTCAATAGTCTTCATTGAACAGGACTGAATCATGTTTCTTGACTTCCCCCCATATTTTCACCCGTTGGTGCTACCCTGATCCCTAGTTCTTGTTGATTGATTGATATTTAGTTGTCCTATCTATGTTCTACCACTTAACCATATCAACGTCTGCATCTCTGCTATATCCATTAAATGTCTGGTTTTGATTTCCCTAAATTCTGCTTCGTACAGCATATCCTATTCTTATGCCTTGTCTGGTAGATTTTTCCCTCCAGTTTTATGGTATCTGTCAATCACACAACAATTCAGATCATTCCATCTGCTTCATCCACCACCTTCTAATCCTGGGGTGGAGATTCTCTTCAGTCTTGGGTTACTCCTTGTATTGTCAAAATTGATGACTTTAATTTCCTTTTTGTTTGCACTTAGTTCACTGGCAATGGCATCTAACATTGTATTCACCCAAAAAAAAGAAGTTGCATTACTTTCAAATGTCAAATCAGGGGCCTAGGCTTAATTATTTTGCAATAAACATTTTCTTGGAATACTGTTAATTTTCAGTTTCTACATGTGATGTTTGGATTGGCCTCTCTACTTACAAATTACAAGCATGTATTGAGATTCTTTTGGTTTTTCTTTTCCTACCCCTTCTCAGTCAAGGATGCTTCTACAACCAGAACTTGTGCTGGAAGATGTCAGTCAAGACCATGCACGCAAAACGGTGAGTTGTTTCTGCTATGTTTTATGTATTATCAATGAGGCCCTTTAAAGTTTCTGAATTCCTTCTTGTTTTACTGTTTTCCTCTTCTTTTTTTTTTTTTGTTTTTTTTCCCCTTCTGATTATCCTGCAATGGACATTAATGAAGTGCTAGCACTTAATGAAAATTTCACTTTGTTTTAATTTAATTAGTGTGGAAAGGCTCCTCATAATCATGGTTCTATTCAGTACTTCAATATCAATTTAAAAGATTAAGAATATGCTGGCAAATTTCATGTCATCAAAGCCTTAAGCTAAACCCATTTGTTAGTTAATATAAAATTTTCTAATATATTTGCTTTGCTCTTTAATAATCTGTTTGATAAGTAACTAAGAGATTCTATGTAGAAATAAGAGAATTTAAAAGGATAGCAGGAAATAGAAGGCCATACACCCAAGGAGGAGAAAAGTAGGAGGGGCACACTATCATATTTTTATGAGAAAGGGTATTCTGCATGATGCATGGAATATCCATAATGCCTGAACTCCTTGTTTATCTAACCCTCTACATTATGTTTGTTTTCCTATCAAACTACATGTTAAATGATGATGAAAGATGGAACCTTTTAGTGAAGTGGGATTGCATGGCTATTGCCAAATATCTGTGATTGAATCCTCATATCCTACGGTTATCCACTCTGGTTGAATCTACTGCTGGAGCATTGTGCCATACAAGTACAAATGAGATGTGGGGTCTTCATTGTTAGAATTATTGGTTTTATTTATGGCATCTACCAAAGGAGAAAAATTGTTCAGTCTTTAAGATGGATGGTTTCCATCTTTTATTTCCTATAGTAGGGCATGAAATTTTAGGTTTGCGATTTATTTTACTGTTTCCCATGGAATAATCTTTCAACTATTTTTTGAGTTATTATAATACAGGTTTTACCATTTTCAGAAAGTCTGATTTCACTATTCTTCAAAATGCTACTTTTCTTCATTTATAAAGTCATCCCCTGAGCATTTAAAGGATTTAGTTGACATGGGTGTTTAATTGTAAGTGAATGTTCTATTTTCACTGGTTTTCTAGCTTAGTCAATTCTCTAAATAGGAGTATTGTGTTGAGCTAGTATAGTACCATTAGAATAAAGGGAGAAGAAGAAAAAGAAGAGTAGTTTTAAACAGTTTTAACTACAAGAGCATGGTAATTGAAGACGGCTATTGTTTTATCTAATTGGATATAATATAGTTGGGAGGAACTTAGGTCCTCTATTTATTCTGTTTGAAGATTTCTATATCTGAAACACAATGTTTCTGTTGATGTTAACCAAGCATTCTTTGGACTGATTATTTTGTTTAGTGCTATCCAGAATTAATGCATGATTGTGTTAAATTTAGGTGACGATTGAGGATCATCCTCATTTGCCTGGAAAGCATGCATCTGTGCACCCATGCCGACATGGGGCTGTGATGAAAAAAATAATTGACGTTCTAATGTCCCATGGAGTGGAACCTGAAGTTGACAAGTAAGTGTCTTTCTCATATTTGCCTATTCCCAGAACTGGGAACACTGTTTACCTTTAGGCACCGCAACGTTTGTCCCTTTAAGCATTTTTTCTGCATAAAAGTTATGCATATATCAAGGCTGCAACAATGAGAGCAACTGTGGAGTATGTTGAAATTAAATGAGCTGTATCTAAAACAGTATTTTATATCATGCCTCACCCATTGAATTGTTACAGTATGAAGTTAGATGCTCTTCTGCCAATTCATGATCAATTTGGATTGGGGAGAGGTTGATTTAGTTTATCAGGAAAAAGGGTTATGCAGAGCTGAAGACCTAATCTCGTAAGAAGGACGTCAAGGGGAAAGGCCAAATTGTTGCCTTACTGTTTTTCATTCTATACTTGGTTTTATTTTCATGCTTTTAGTCTTTCTTTAGAATCAATTGAACCATGGTCCGATGTTGGTCCAGTTGTGGTTCAATTTCAGTGAATAGAATCTTTGTTAGAATTTACCTTTTTACTTCTTAGAATTAGACAAGGGGGAATCGGTTGTGAGCTTCCTATTCTATTTCTAAGCCTAGCAACAAGTTACAATCAGACTAGGGGTTGGCTAGGGATTCTTATGCCCAATTAAAATCTGTTTTTGGAATTCAATAAATAAACAAACTGTGGGAGACTTCTCACTCACTCAAATTTTTCAGAAATAAATCAAAGCTGCTGCTGCAACTTATCTCCTTCATTGTGGTTCCTTGTGTTTGATCAAGGTGAAGGAATTGGTGTTCGATCCGATTGATGTCTTTTGGTGTGAAGCCCAAATGGTTCTTCCCTAAGTTTCCAGATTTCTGTAAGGTTGGATACAAGGCAATTTTTTTTTTGGATTAAGTTATTCAACCATCCGATCAAGTTGTTTCAATTTTGACCAGACCTTCAAGAACCCTAATCTGGAATTTGATCCAGTTTTGGGGTCATTCTAGCGGCTGGATTTTGAAATATTTTCATGTTATCAATTTTGCCCCTGCCCCTGCCCCTGCCCCTGCCCCTGCCCCTGCCCCTGCCCCTGCCCTCTTATACCTGAATCGATTCTGTATGGCTGCCTCGGCTTAGATACTGATTTCACAACTGATTTGGGATCTGATTCCTGTGCTACTTTCAGATATTGATTGGCATATTGCTCTTAATATCTGGGGCCTAATTTTGATCTTGGAAAACACCTTAATACCTCCAATCAGTTACTGTTTGTCTACTTACTGTTAGCTACTGTTTTATCACATCTGTCCAATCTAGCCTCCATTGATGACATCTGAATTCTCCTTTGAATTAAAGATCTGTCTACTTTGCTATTGTCTTTAGTCATTCAAGGACAGTAATACATTAAGGGGAGGATTGAAAACTAAGTTTTTGGTGTGGAGGGAAGAGAAGTAATTGCTTCAAAGCAGGAAGCCACTTGAATTCTCGGCTTGTTTTTTTTGTGTCAATCTATTATGATTAATTTTTTCCCCCTCTCTCCCTCCTGATTTGTAGTGCTGCTTTTCTTGGTGGGCTTATGTGGTCTTATGTTGTGGAGGGTGTTGTCGGTGGGTAGCATAGTTGTCATGGCACCGCCTAGGCGTCGCCAAGGCGGCGATTTGGCATCCTGGTGGAAAAAGAAGTTCATGGCAGTGCTATGATTTACGTGACTCGCAAATGGTGGTCGCCATTGGCTGATAGGCATTGCCATGGCACCGCCATGGACGCCAGGTCACGCCTGATTCACTAGGCGGTCAATTTTTTGTAAAATGCAGGGTGATTTTGATAGGGCTATATTGATTTTTGATTATTTGATGTTGCTTAATGTTGGTTTATATATTATAGGGTATATATTGTAGGCTTGTAGTATGCTAAATAATTTTAGAAAATAGGGAAAATAAAAAATGACACATGGGCGATTTGACCGCCATGGCAATGCCATAACAGGCGATTCATCGCCAAATCGATTAGCCACCCTCCACCGCCTTGGATCAATTTGACGCCGTGACAACAATGGTGGGTAGTTTGGAAGATTGCCTATAGTTTCTGCTCTATTGGTTGCGGAGATATCTCCGATAGTTTCCTTATTCTGCTTTGGTTTGTGCCATTTCAGGCTTTGTTTTTTATGTTTTCCTTTTCTTATGAATAAATTTCTTCTGCTGCTCACCCCCTTCTTTTAATCTAAGAACTGGTTTTGTAACTCACTTGTATGTTGATTGTTTGCTGATCTTGTGGCAAGATAGAAGTACCTTTTCTTCTTCTTCTTCTTCTTCTTCTCCTTCTTCTTCTTCTTCTTCTTCTTCTTTTTTTTTTTTTTTTTTTTTTTTTTTTTTTTTTTTTTTTTTTTTTTTTTTTTAATAATTTATTTATCGTGTTCTCGAATTTTGCAGATACCTATTCTTATTCTTGAAATTTGTGGCCTCTGTAATTCCAACTATTGAATACGACTACACGATGGACTTTGATCTAGGGAGCACCAGCCATTGATTTGTGGTAACACCTCCCAAGTATGTGGTTGATCTGAATTTTCCAAATAGCATCTCCACTATTAAAATTTTTTTTTTATTCATCATTTCATCAAGATTATACACATTGTGGTACCTTATCCAGTTCATCTTTCATACAACTTACATGGCGATTGATGCTGCTGTGTTTACTTGAATCAGATGGAAAGTTGGGATGTAAAAATAAGATCTTAAGCTGCTGCTTCTGGGACGCAATTCCAAGCTCTGATCTTTGTAAATATTATCTATAGTTTTATACAGGATGATGAAACAACTAATTGATTGTACATTCATTGGGGGGGAGTCTGTCCATCTGGTTTCCTTCGTTACCTTTAGTAGCTTAGATCGTTATGTTCATGTGCTGTTTTACATGAATGTAAATTTCATTCAATTACATGGTCGTCTGGACCAATTCAGAAAAGTTGAATCATGTGTGGAGTTGCTCATTGTTGTAAGATTGTCATGTGGCTATCATTGTTGATGCTATTATGGAACTCAAATCCCTTTTACTTGAGGGGATTGGGTTCTCTGTCTAGCTGCATAGCGTACACTAGTTTCTCTGTCTATTGTTCTCCTCTGCCCCCAAAAGGGGACAGGCATGTCATTTCATAGAAGAGGGAGGAAAGAGATAGACACAAGAAAGTGCTAGGCTGCTGGCGTGCTGCTGGCGTACTCACTTGCTCTTTCTATGTATTTTGCTCTGTGTAACCACAGTTGGTTGCATTGAGCCTATAATCATATTGGAATTGCCCTCCTTCCAATGATACTTTTTCTCTTATTTGATCCACCAAGTGAAATGTTCAAAACTTACACTAAGAATGTCTCTTTCTTAATGGCAAAACTTTTCTGATAATGATCTCTTTGTCACAATGTTGTGGAAGTGGCTGTTGCGAGCTGTGATAACATGACCGCAACCACGTGAATCAACCATCACTTGATCTCCTCTGTCATGCATAAAGCTTTAGCAGACCAAGTGGTTTAAAAGTAAAGACACGACCTTTAGTTCATTATTGAGAAAGGCTTACCATGTAATCACTAGTCAGTCACTAATCACAGTTTCATTTGGCAAAAGCAGAAATATCACAATCACCCAACGTGACAAATTAAAATCAATGCCATTGGTGGAAGTAGCGCTTTCATCTTTTTGAAATCTGGCATTTTGTAAAAAATGTTTGGAGAGAATAAATTATCCCAAGATCGATGGATGCTCTCTCATGGCTTGTGTAGTTTGTTACTAACCACCTCTATCATGTGCCTAACGCATTAGCAAGCCAAGTCATCTAAACGTCATTCATAACCTTTTGTTTTTTCTTTAAGAAAAGTCTTATTATCTAATCATCTTTTCATTTGGCAAAAGCAGAACAATAGCACTGTCAACACCCTAAGGTGACTCCAAATTTTCATCAATGGCTTGTGTGAAAATGACCTTTGCCCTGTTTGCAGGAGGAGGGTGTGGTGTGGATCTAGTTGTAATTCTTTTAAAATTCAGGGTTGGCTAGAACTAGCTACATTCGTGATTATTAGTGTTGTATTTGTTATGCATTCTAAGTTGATAATGTATTTCAAGAATTTATATCAAACACAGCCTTAATTTCATATTGTATTTCAAGAAACCATACCAACATAGAATGCATACCAAACACAGCATGGATCTCTGGTTCTCTGGTTTCCTACAATGCATTTGTAAGATAAATCAGATTTGTTAAAGTAGCCAACAAGTTGATGGGTTTGAGCGGCTTTGGAGGAGCTGCGAAGGAAGGACAATTAGAACTCAGTTCAGATTTGCTTGATGATGAAAAATATTCTATTTGGAAGCGGGGGGTCTGAGGTCGACTCCAATCGAGACGAAAGCCTATGTGACCATTGATTGATAAATGTTTCCATTTTTGGGTTTGTTTGGCTCTAGGCAAAATCTATGAGAAAAGAAATGAGAACATATATTTCGGTGGAGATTTTTCTTTACAAGGTTTTTACCTGGAAACAAACGGATCTTCTACTCGATACAACTCATTATTGAAGTTAAAATGGAAGAGAGAGAGAGAGAGAAAAGGTTCAACAACCTAGTCAAGAGACTCAAGACAGACTGCTGAAATTGAATGGTACACCAATAGACTGAAGAAAATTCCAATGGAGAAATGATATCAGACACAATAGATATACAGCCAAACGGACCATCCACAGATCAAAGCAAAGGCCATTAACAAACGGCTAGGCTGAGAAAAAAATTTACTTGGAACTCTTTCGTCACCAACCAAGAAACTTCTATAAATAGTACAAATTTGGCTGTGAAGGGTACATGGAAGCCATATATGAAGGGGAAGGAAGCAATAATTTAAGGGGGTGACCCTCCCCTATGTCACTTCCATGTCCTCTTTTGTTTTACATTGAACCCTACCTATTTCCACTATCAGACAAGGGATTCTTCCTTTCCTTTATCTAAAGCAAATGATTCAAATGTAATGGGATCTAGAGGTACACCAAAGGACAATGTTACAATCTAAATTATTAGCACTGATGAGTGGTATTAAAAACACTTCTTGTCATGTCATTCTCTGGAGCCCTTTATTAGATGAGTAAAATTGAACTTGTGGCTTTGAGAGTTTGGATGTGAGAGTGTACATTTTTCAATGGAAAAGGATGTTACAACTATAATCCTATAGCATTTTTGGTATCCTTCATCCCTATATATATCCCTATGATTTACACCTGTAAGAGGCTGGACTATGAAAATATTAGGGTTCAAAGTTGGAACCTTTCTACCAAAAACAAAAAAAAAAAGTTGGAACCTTATATTAGATTTATGGGCCGTTAGATGCATATAAACATCCCAGCATTTGTCCCTGTGGATTCCTGTTGATGCAAGAGAGAGAGAGAGAGACTTACCTTTGACCAAATGGCTATCATGGAAGTTATTGTAATGTAATGATGTTTCACGAATAATCTTAATACGTCTATTGCAGTAAGAAACTTGTAGTAGTCTAGAGAAATTCGGTGGAGTCAGTTGAGTCTTGCCATTGTTCACTTTTCTTAAGATTACAGACATTCTTTACAATGCAATCTGGGTAATGCATATCAGCCTCCATAATGAAACAACTTCAAAAGACCCTTTCAGTAGTTGTTGCGCTCACTTATTGAGTCATATCAAGATATACTCAGGTTGTGATCAATCGATAAGGACAAAAATATAAGAACACTTCTCAAAAAGTGAAAATTGAAAGCAAAACTAGAGAGAGTTTGAGGGAGTATGTGGATAAGAGAGAATTTAAAATATGTCAGTGTCTTGGATGTCCTCTATTTATGGAGGAGAGATGTTCTTCGAAAACACCTATCCAAGAAAACTCAAAAGATGTGTCTCGAAAATCATCGGCGTCAGCGATGTGCATTCAATGTTAGTAAAAATCGTTCAAAGTCAGACAAAGTTTTAAGCACGTCGAAAAGTTCTTGAGAAACCCTAACTTACAATAAGCTCTGGCCAAAGTTCAATCAACAAAAACCTTCTCTGATGTTGGTGAACTCTGAAAATATACTAGTGATGGCAAGCAAAAAGAAACCACAAGAACTAAGGCCTCACCACCCCCGGGTCGACTCGGTGCTTGCGTGTATCGTATGAAAACTAGCCCCAAATCCACCCCCACAGATGAGAGAGAATAATGAACATTTCTTTTATGGAACCCTTGAGTAGCCCCCACACCCTGACAAGTCAATCCTAGTCAGTGCAATGACAAGCTACAAGAGAAGTCAAACAGTTAGAGGGACTCCTTGAGTAGCTCCCACACCCTGATAAGTCACTTGGCCTCCTCTTAAGGGTGTTAATCAGGAGGGTTCTAGTTTGTTTCTCTTCCAAGGAGTCCTAGAACCGTCCCATGTACTAAATGGTCCCCAAACTAGGATTCAATCCTATGTAATAATAATGGTATGATCTAGTTCTGATGCTTTAGTAGTGGGCAATCAAATTCTCAAACACTCAAATATATAAATAAATTTCCATACATACAAATAATTGACTATATATTCCAAAGCATAGAATTAATTAAACACCAATTCTTAAGCATAAAAGACTCAAACATGTGATGATCTTATTAGAATTTAGTAATTAAAATCAACAACATAATTAATAATCCTTAGTTTTCCTTATATTTTGGGAAGGTATGGCTTTTTACAGTTATTTTGATTCCTCACCAGATTTAGAAGAAAAAGAATAATTGACGGTTTGATAATAAATCTCGTCTGGTAGATCAGGTGGTGAATTCAATAATTCAAGATCTCTAGGATTTTTCTAAGATGGCAAAGATTTACATTTCTTCATGATTTATTGGTCTCCAAGAAATTTATGGGATCAATTTTCCGAGCTCCTCTTGCAAAAATTCTTGAAGTTATTTGGGTGCCTCCTTTATCTGATTGCTTCAAATTAAACATTGGCAGATTGTTCTCTTGCAAATCCAGGTTGTTCAAGGATCTTCAAAACGAAGTTTTGTTGTCTATGAAGGTGTGGGAACCAACTTCATGGCAGAATTCGACGCCTTTTTCTTTGGGCTCTACATCACTTCACTGTTGAATGCTATGAAGTTGTGAATTGAATGTGACTCCCAGACTATGATGAATTGCATCACCAATCAAAAAGTTCTATGGAATTTTCAGCAAAAATGGTGGTTCTATAAAAGGTATTTAGATAGCATCATAGCATTTCATGGAGGATTTCACATTGTTATAGGGAAGAAAATGTGATAGCTGACAGATTGGTTAAACATGTTGCAACAACTTGGTTAACTACAAGCTATAACTCTATGCCATCTTTTATTTTACATGAAACAATTTGGGACTCAAATATGAGACCACGAAATAGATTCTATTAGCTTGTTTTATTTTTGATTGGGTCACCTTTCTGCTGATGACAATGCCAAAGGTAGAGAGGTAATTCAGTGGGTTTTTTTTTCTCATTCTTTGTGATTATAATTCTCCATTTATTCAATATATAATTTTGCTGACTTTTAGTGAAAAAAGAAAAATTATAATCACACCATAAGTTTTTCCTTATAGTCATAAGTAATAACTATTAACATATATCAATTAACCTTAAATAAATAATTTAAACATGTTAAACAGGTCCTAGAAGTTCTGATTCCAGTCAGTTCTATAGGGCTATGGTTTGGATCCCATTTAACAATCGGTCCCAAAACTAGCCCTAGCTAGAACTGTCCCATCTAGTAACGGGACGAGCCGGTTCCAGGTTTTAGAGGGTCAGCTCTGTGAGATCCAGACTCAAAAAAATTGACACCTCCTCTCCTCTCCGCTCTTCTTCTCTTACAGCTGGATCTCTCCAAGTCATTGGTAAAGATCTTTATGCCTATGTGGAGAAGATCCCTAAATCTTTCATTGGAACCTTCAATAGTGTGAGAAAGGAATGTGATTGTTAGATGGCCACATATACAGAATCCATGCACATGCAATACAAGTCATTTCCCCACGTGTGCAATAATTCATGGATTTTTTGTCCATGCCAGGTCAAGCTAGTATTAAATGGAATATCCCATAAGGGAGGCCCAGGCCCCGGTATTAATAAATGGAGTAGGAAGAACGTGATCTTTACGTGAGAGAGTGAGAGAGTGAGAGAGTGAGAGAGTGAGAGAGTGAGAGATATTTAGTAAATGTATGGTCGTAAAAAAACAGACAATAATAATTATAACATACGACATCTGCATATGCTCTTCAATGGCTTTGCTCCAATGATGTTGCCCATTGGCCTTGCTGGAGAGGGACCGTTGTATATGGATTCTCTGTACGTGGCTACAACATTTCATCAACAATATTCAATTCTCACCACCTTGTTTTCCTGTTATTTAAAAGGTTATCAGTGGACATGCCCCCTCTCTCTCTCTCTCTCTCTCTCTCTCTCTCTCTCTCTCTCTCTCTCTCTCTCTCTCTCTCTCTCTCTCTCTCTCTCTCACAGTTAAAAAGGCTCTTTCTTTCTCAACTTTCTTTTTAATTGGTATATTATAAAGGAAAGGGAAATTTACTATCACTCCCCTACATTCGGTCCATGTTTACTAAAACTCTCCTGTCTTTTATTTCCTTACTAAAACTCCCTAGTTTTTTTTATTTTTATATCTTTCTCTCCCCTGTTCTATTTAAATGTTTAGATTACCTTTCTTTTTCACTTGTAACTTATTACACTTTTTTTCTTTAATTGATTAGTTCAAAACATGGTATGAGCCAAACCACTAACAAGTTTTGTCTCATCTAATCATTAAAGATATTATAAATTAAAAAAAGAATAATTTTGTATCCGAACTATATCTATATCGGTATCATATATTCCAATTGGGTGTCATGCATTTTTTATTTTTTTTTATCCTTAGATTGGTTGAGACCGATACTAATCTAATACCGATAAAAAAAATAGATTGCTAAATTTGTGATGATGGATGAGATAAAAACTAATAATAATAATAATAATAATTAATAAACAACATCCTTGGATTGGATGAGACAAAACTTGTTAGTGGTTACAACTGAAAAAGAAGGGTCTGGGTATTTAAAAAGAGCAGGGGAAAAATAGATGTAAAAATAAAAAAGTATGGGAGTATCAGTAAAAAGTAAAGGGTAGGGGAGTTTTGGTAAATATAGACAAAGTATAAGTGAGTGATAGTAAATTCCCCTAAAGGAAAAGCTTTACATTATAAAATGAAAAGATGAATCCCAAGCGGTAGTCGAGTTAGTAAGGGACCTTCGTCTCAGGAAATGTGTAATTCTGAATTCAACTCATCTTATCACCTTAGGGTCACTTACACGGGAGTGTTTAGTGCTCTTCACTGTTTTCAGTGAAAGTTAAATGGTTATTGTCATGATCCGATCCATACAGTTATGGGGTTAGTATACAACCACGTAATTACTTAAGCCAAAAGCCTAAGATACCTGCCATTAGCAAAGAAAAATAAATGAAAACATCAGAAAATTTATTTTTGTTAGAAAATTTTGCCACCCCATCTTAGAGAAATTTGACTGCAAACAAAACACTAGTATAAAGTATGAAGCGAAGTATTGTAAATTGTGAACCAACATGGCCTCTCAGGTACATTTGAAATTAAAAGATTTCTTTTTTTTTTTTCATGTTTAAATGTTTTCAAATTCTAAAAATCTGTGTTCCAAAGATCTTTCAGATATGTCCAAACAATCATTTCTTTTCTTTTGTAGTTGGATTTGAACCTTCAAGTTCGAGTACTACTCATGTAAAGATTGCAATTTATAAATTACATTTACATAGAGTCAAGTTAGAAATTGTCTAAATGATCAACACTTCTTTATATCTATAGGTGTATTTAGAACTCGACACATTCTTTTGCTTGCCTTTTATTTTAATCCCAACAGTTCTTTAAAATAATTTGAAAACTAACAATCCTTACCACTAATCAAAATTATAAAAAATTTATTCATGAAAAATACTTTAATCATAACTAATTCTACTATATTTAGGATTAGTTATTTAGAGAATGAAGAGGGATCCATCTCCATGAAATGTCGAATATACCATTTAATTTCATTTAATTTTTTTTTTGTTTTTTTCAGCAATGGTTCTATTTAGGTGAGAATAAATTATCAACATCCAAGTATTTAATAATTAACTAATTAATTATCATAGAGACATTAAATATTATAATAATTATCATATCATTAAATATTAAAACTAATTACGAATGAATAAAAAATAAATCAGAAACAGTTTGTGCCTAAGCACGGAATGATGAAATTCCAAGCCAAGGATGATCTCATGACTTGCTCTACCTATAAAATAAAATTAAAATTAAAAAATAAAAGGATGATCTGATCCTTTAGCTCCCTTTTTGTATTTTTAGCGTACATGAAGCTGTATAGGCCTGTATATGCCTAAATGCATGTGATAATTTTGTCAGGAAAATCAAGTTTCCAGTCCTAAAAACCTTTAGGTTCCGTTTTCGTTTTTGGTAGAAACCTTTAGGTTTCGTTTGGTTGCAAAGAAAATTGAAAAAAAGGAAAATAAATATTTTCAGCCTAAATGGATACTTTATATCATTACTCAACATGACCATTAAAATACTTAATTTTTTTTTTTATCAAATTTAAAAATGATACTTTTTAGATGTAATTTATTATTTAATTTTCAAATCTAAGGCATTTAGATAGAAAATAAAGTGAAATTGTAATAACCAAATGCAAAATTATTTAGATTTATTGACATAATTACGTAGGGGTACTAATCATTACAAAAGTTTTTATATTAAGTTAGAAAATTTCACTCTCCTTCCCTCTCCTTCCCTCTCCTTCCCTTCAAGTCCCTCGCAACCAAACGAAGCCCTTGTGAAGCTTGGTGCTAAGTCATTGATAATCCGTGGAGTATAAAATGGGCATTTTCAAGTGAATAGTACTGAAGCTAGGCATGGTCAATAGAACAGACCTTACGAAAGGTACGTGGGAGGGTATAAGTGGATAGTGAGCTACCACATAAATTATGAAGGTCCAAGTTCTATCGCAGGTTCAATCAACTCCCAGCAAATCCATTAATTTGAAAGTCTATCTAATCTATAGAATGGACCCCTCTATATATGCCATTAAATCACACCTAAATTCTTAATTTTTTTTTAATCTAAGTAGATCAATGCTGAGTATTTAATGAACAACCATATATATATCCATATCAAACTTATCACTACGTACCCACACACAGATTTGAGTCTTTAAGACCAACTATAACTGGACCACTTCCAACCTGGTCTGTCGTCTCCTCCTCATGTTCAAAATCTAAACTCAATCCGACGTTCACACTTCACCAACACTGCAGTCACTATTGGCCACCTGTCTTTTGTACGTGTGGACTATCTTGTACTTGGCCCCCAATTTGTCATACATCTTAATAGCCTGCCTTCATATATACACATCCATCAGATTCTCTTCGATCCCCCCCCCACCACCCTTTGTGCATAATTCACATAGTTAGGACCCACAAGAGGCCAGATAACGGATACTCGAGGGGCCAACAAAGGAAGTCACTAGCTAATCATACTTATTACTAATTACTAATTTTTTTTTTCTTTTTATTTTTCTTGGTCAACTACGGACTACTAACCTATTTTACTTCTAACCCCATCTGGAAACCGGATATATAATTAAGAATTCTTAGCTTGGCTTTGACTCAATGATTGGGAGAACTCTCCCCACCGAATCAATTAGGGCTACTACTCTTTGCTTTTGGAAAGAGAAAGTCCTACATCTCTTGCCTTTCTATGCTTATAAGCAGAATGATTTCAAAGGTAAAATAAACATAGTCCCTTATTATCCTATCTTCTTGGCTAGTAAAGGAAAATGTAGTTTGAAAGAAAAAAAAAAAAAAATGTATCCTTTCATTCAGAAAGAAGAGGCAAGAAAATGACCTATCCTTCACTCTATTAAATAAAGTGAAAAAGCGAATTAGGTTGCCACTTGAGAGCTTGGACATTGCATTGGCTGGGGCAAAGACTTGGGTAGTGCTTCTTCAACCCAGTTTGAGACGCGTATGCATCTGAATTCGCTCGATTCTAAACTTGAACTCCCTTCCTTTTGGGAATGCTTAATGAGTGAGCTCTCTTGATTGATTATAAGTGATCTCTTTCGTCTTGATGGAGTCTTTTCTAGTGCACTCTCGAAAAGAAAAGGCAAAAAAGAAAAACTTATTCAACAAGTTACTACATCAAGAATGGTGGGGGTTAGGAGTCAAACCTTGACCCTTTAACTTTCCCTAGACTTGCACTAGATCTCAGCTGGCCAACAACTTGCCATTGAGCTAGAAGCTCATTCCCCTTATTTATTTTTCTGATCAGCTGGCACAATTACATCGACACTCAATCGATGTTGGACCCCACTACAAGGTGACGATGAATAGTAAATAGTGAATAGTACCAGGTAGGCAACAGCTGAGACAAGTGGTTCACCTGATTATTGGTTCCCTCGTACCATATTATTGTAGCAAAAAAATTACAATCATAAGACCAAAAGAAAGCCAGTCATCATAATGTGTTTATGGATATATATATATATATATATATATATTGAAGACTTTCTCTCAACATTGGATTCTATGGTTATGGGAAGGACCTCTTTCTACTAATAGTGATAGTTTCCAAAGCCACAAACAAAAGCTATGCAAAAAATAACATTAAGAGAATAAACCCTAAGGTATTAGCACTGTTGTCATGTCGGGAATCTAAGAGAATAAATTAAACATCAAATTAATTACAAAAAAATCATATTAAATCGATAATTACACTAAGGTGTAAAATTGAAAAGACTGGATTCTAGCTTGACCTCCAAGTTTTGGCACATGGGTCATCCCTCCCTTTGTCTTCTTTACAAGGTTCTTTTTTCCCCACTCTTTTTTCCTTTATTTTTCTCTTTTCACATTTTATGAATTTTGTCTCCCCTTTTATTATTCTATATAAAAGAGTCACTTTTTCTTTTTCTTTTATTTTTTATTTTTTAAGAAGAATTACACATGGAGTCATTAGATGTGTGCTACAATGAAAATAAGTTATTATCAGGTATATATCAAATCAATTTTATTGATGTGCTTTTATTGTTGGGTAGGACATGTCCATGTGTTAATATTTAAAACATAGGCCATCTTTGTAGTTTGTAGCTTTATTCCATCAACCTTTGTCTCTCACTCGTGATCAACGTGATCATATGGTCACTATAGAGAAGAAATTATTAGGCTGCGTTTGATTGTCACTGGGGACAAAATATGGTACTCAATAAAAAAATAAAAATAAAAAAGAATCTTCTTTCTTTAAACTGTATAAACAGTGTGACTCCAAAAGCAAAACCTTTCTTTCCTTTTTTGGTTGAAGAGAATGGATCCATTTTGATGAAGCATTATCTTGTGGACATATTAAGCTCTTTAGGATTTCAAAATGAAATGATCTTTCTTTCTTCTAGTGGCGTGAAAAAATTGGTTAGTTTTCATTTTAGGATTTCAAAATGAAAATTTAGGTAATGAAATGCAATTTTTTTCCTATTTTAGATAAAATGTAAACCCTATGAATGAATTGGGTTGGGTTTGGATCTTGAAGATTGCCCATTTCAAGCCACCTAGCATGATTTAGAAGTTTTAAAAATGACAAGGGAAAGAGTTCTCTGTCAGAGAGTGTGGCTCTTCCACTAGAGTGGAGACCAATGGGAACGCAATTGAAAACATCAATAAGTTGGGTATTTCCACTTTTTCTTTTTTTTTTTTTTTTTTTTTGGAGGGGGGGGTGGGCTTTATGTCTGGACATAGCCCATACACTCCTTCCTAAAGGTGGAAGTGAATTGAGTTGTTCTATAAGTCAATTTTTTGAAATGATTTACCTCTTATTAGGAGAATGGATTTACCAAAAGTTTTAGATTTTTGGAGATTTCAATTCCTATGATGATTAGGGTTTGGATTTGAAATAAAGAAAGTGATTTGCTGTTTAAATATTTGTTTTGCAGACCTAATCGTTGAGGGTCCCCTAGTTTGGATTTTTTTTTGGCAGAACTTGGATGATTTTATGCACTTATTTTCAAGTGTGCTTTTTAGGAAGCTAATTTTTTCAATTATAAGGGATGAATTTAAAAATTATAAGAGATTAATTGTGGAGAATGAAGGTGTCATACATGGTTAATCGCAGTTGGTCCACTTTACATCTGACCATATGGTACCACTATATAGATGATTAATGGATAGTCACAGGCCATATAGCTTTGGTTAATAAACAAAGATGGACAAGAATATGAAATATAATGTCGGAAAAGATAATTAGATATGATTACGGAAAGAGTTTCCTAAGCAAACGGCATAGTCGAATGCACTAATGAGATAAACATATCCTATGTACATTGAAGGTTTGTGAGGTTATTTAATGTGAAAATGAGAGAGAGACAGAGATGCTAGCGTCTCCTACCCTAGTGTATACAATAGTTTTGCTAGATTCATGGGACAAATTATGAGGCAATTCATTAACATGCTTATATCAAATATATTAACTCCTTAAATTTAGACCAATCCTACCTCTCCATTTGATATCAGGCAACAAAAAAAAAGGGGGGGGGGGTTAAAAAAAAGGCCTCAAGTTGAGCAGCTCTGGCATAATAGTAAATTCAGGTAAAGAAGAGGGATAAGGACTGTCTCCTTTGCATTGCTCTATTATTTATGGCCTTTTTATCAATATAAGTCGAATCAGCGCTGGGTCAACCAATCTAGTCTTTTAAGCAAAACCCAGATCCACAATGGAATTGTTTTCTCCAGGTTTAATTGTTTTGACACTTTGACCACAATCTGGCCAGTACAGCTTGTATACTCTCTAGATCTCTCAAGTCATTACCTTTTATGGCATATAAAAGCTTCCTATACCAAGGCATCTCTCTCTCTCTCTCTCTCTCTCTCTCTCTCATAGAGGTTGAGAGAAAAGGAATAGAGCAATTATGTATAAAAGAGGAATCATGCATCAAAAGCATAGAAGTATCTTATAATTCAGGTAAAGCAATTGATGCACTTCTTTCCAACTTAAAAGGAAGAGATGGTTTGTCTTCTTGGTTCCCTCTCCTCATACCTAATATAGTTACTCCTCATAATATTTTTTTAATACCTACCCAGAAAAGAATAGATGAGGTATAATATCTATTTAACTCATGTAATCATTTACTCATTTACTTCTTAAACCTTCATTATCATATAATTCAAATAATTAATTCATCTTTCATCACTCGATGCTCTATGTCTAGGGTCCCCAGTCTGACTATATATGTTACATGTTTAAATCTTAATATACGAGTCCCTTATGCCATGTTCGGTCCAACATGCGTCAACAATTGACAAAAGAACATGTCATAATTTATAGTTAATTATTTAATTAATCTATAACAATGTATATAATCAGCTGAATCAAAGAAAACATCCAAATCACTAGAGATTTATAAAAAAAATCACGTTGTGACTTGACATATATCAGGTTTTTTTAGATTCTAAATCAACATTAACCATTCGGGCGTATGAAAAACATTGTCTCTCGATTTCTCTATGGAAAACATACACGAATGATATATAATCTCAATAAAGCATCAACATTAAAATAACATAATCTAGGTAGTAAATTAGTACCCTAAGCATTTAAAGCTACCCATAGGTCTTGACTTAATCAAGGGGCACTAAATGTGCTTTCAAATTAACCATTAATTATCAAAATTTACCAATTGTAGTGTGGATTGAGGGTAACAAAAGGTGATCTTTTTGTCCTTCAAGGCTAAGGGCTAAGGTGATTGCATGAATTATTATTCATGGAGAATTAATATACCATAAATGGGATTGTGATGGGTGGATGAGGTCATGTACCACTCAATGGCTTAAAATGGTGTAATGGGGCCACATAAAGCCCTTTATTAAAATAATAATAATAATTCAAAATATTTTACAACACTAAAGGAGAAAAAATATTTAATAATCTTAATTAAATCAAAATCATTGAAAGTATAAGCATGTAAGGATCTTGTCATCATATAGGATACCTTTATGTCTGTCCACATAAAGGGTAGTAGTATATTTGCTTTATTTTGTATATTCACGGTAGGATCGTGGTGGTTAATTACTGCGCTAGTCTCCTCGAGGATTAGTCAATGTATACGTAAGTTGACCTTGACACCTTGATTAACAAAAAAACAAATATATATATATATATATATATATATCTATATATTTAAGGTAGGACAGGTGACATATACAAAATTATTCCATCCAGATCCCTCTTCACATGGAAGAAGACTAGTTTTGCAATTTAGATCTAATACTCCCAATGGAACTTGTGAACTTGTGATTGTTATTAATGTAACTATAAAAAGGTGAAGGGTAAAAGGACCCAGTCACCTTCAGGGCGCATGTTAGCGAAGTGAGACAATGGAACTACGTACAGACTACAACTCCCTTCTCCCACCCACTCTTTTTTCTAGTCCCTGCAAATCCTGAAGAAAAGGTGGAGAATTGAGTACTGAATTAGCAAAAATAACAAACCCAAATCCAAAAGATTCAAATGTCAATTCCCTCAATTGGGTTTCTTTCTGTTTAGAGAACTAAGTATGGCACTCAAATTCTGGTAAATTCCGAAAGTTAGTGTTGTACATTCACACAAATATGTGTCGCACTACTTTCTTCACTAGTAGTACTCCCACAAGAACGGTTCCTCCAGCCGGAATCCGAAGTCTCCTCCGCCGGGACTTAACCATGAAAAATTGAGCCCGAAACCATCACTTGTATCGCCGGCGGTGGCGGTGGCGGTGGCAGTGGTGGCGGTGAGGTCAATAAGGAGGTCCGGCAGGTCATTGAACAATGTCTCATCATCTTCCATGGATGGAGACCATGAGGATTCTTGAGTGTCTTCTGATGTTGTAGTAGAAGTAGGGGAGTGGGAGTGGGAGATTGTCAGCTCGGGTTGGCTCGGCTCTTCTTCGGCTACATCATGGCTTCTCGGATTTAATGTGAATTCAGTGGCTGCAGCCTTGGCGGCGGCTGCCTGGATGTCCTTAGGAGAAGTGGTGGCAGGACGAGGAAGGTCTTGAGCAAGCTCAGGGAAGTTGAGGTAGGCTGAATTACCTTTAATTGTGAGAGCGGCTACATCGTGGGCTCGAGCCGCCATTTCTGGAGTTGGAAATGTTCCAAGCCAGATCCTTGATTTCTTTCTGGGTTCTCGGATTTCAGATACCCATTTGCCCCAATTACGCATCCTAACGCCGCGATAGGTCGGGTGCTTACCGTCACTTCCACTCTTATGGCGTTTCTTGCTCTCATTTCCACTTGTTGCTTCTTGCACTTTCCCTGAACCTTTCTGGGTCTTCTTCACTTCTGCTGCCTTGTTCTGATTTTGCTCCAATTCTGTGTTGCTGGCGGTTGAGGAAGCGGCAGAGGTTGCGGTGGTGGTGGTTGTGGTGGTGGTGGCGGAGTTGATGGTGGTGGTGCTGCTGATGATGGAAGATGAAGAAGGGGAGGAGGTATGAACTTCACACTCTGAAACCACTGGTTCTTCCATGACAGAGGACTGGCACTTGGGAGAGGAGGCAGAGAGTGCTGGCAATATATAAAAACAGAGAGCTTGGGCTTGGGCTTTATGGTTCCTCCATAAATTAGAGAAACTAAAAAAATAAATAAATAAAAGGGGAAAGATCTTGTGCTTGGCAACCCATAAACAATTCATAAGCAATTGGAGGGTGGGTGAAGCTTTTATGCCTTGCGTAAAGTGATGCAGTAACCTTTCCTTTGGATATCAAGTGAATGGTATTAAATGGGTTAAATGTAAAAGAAAAGTCCCAAATTCAATTATTTATCCTTCTCATTTATGTTCACGAACTAACAATGATTGACAAAAGAATAACAAAAGAGAATCACATATACGAAAATGAAATTATTTATGAGAATCATCAAAGATGGGCGAGCCAGTGGCACAATGGTTAAGTTGAACTATTACAACATTTTGGTCATAGGTTCATAACTTGAAAACAGCCCTTTCTACGAAGCAAAGGTAAGACGGGACCTTGGATTTACCACACATGATCTACTATGTGAAAACTCAGAGCATCCACCCACCATTTTGTCCCATGGGTCGGTATCCACCAAAATTGCTTTCAAAAATAAAATAGAGATGGACCCATTGGCAAAATATTTGTGGGCCTTCTATTATTAGCTTATTCCCTAGTCTCTGAGCTTTGTATTAAATAATCCATTGCTTAATTTGTTCCTTTCCTGTTCCTAAAGTGTCATTTAAACAGGTCCTCTAGGACGGCTAAGGCATTTCTTCCATGTGTATTATTCTTTATCAGTTCACCTACCTTTGGGTTTAAGAATTTGTGGGTCAAGATCTCTATGCCACTGACCATGAATTTCACATGAAAAGCTGGCATTCATATGTCCCTTTCTTTTGCTGATCTCCATTCTATTCCTTAACCTTCTGATCATCATCAGCTTCTCCTCTCATGGAAATTCATTTTTTGTCCCATGAGACTCCTAAAGTGTATTGCCATGTGTGGGTAAAAAGTATATGATAATAGTGAGACAAAACCCTCCATTACAGGAATAAATATGAGAGTTCATTTAGGCTGAGTTGTATGTTTCTGTTACCCATAAAGCCATGTGGGCATACCCATAGAATTGAGTGGAGATCATAAACCTTTAAAAATACCCTCTCCTTATGGTTAAAAAAATCAATAAGAATCATCCATTTGGTGTAATTTTAATTGAGCTAGATGGAAGAGATACTGCTACCAAACAAATATACCTATACCATGACATGTCAGTGGATCCAATATATTGGTCACAGGGGACCCTACCTAAGATATTTTTATTTTCCTTTCAGAATGAGTGATTGATCAGATGGTTAGGATTATTCTATTATATTGATTTTGTGGTCTTGACCTCTTAAGGTTGATTAGAGGGATCAGAGAAGCTTTTTCTATGACCACACATTTCAAGAATAATTATGAGGCATTAGCCAACGGATTATATATATATATATATATATATATATGCCCACTTCATAAAAAGATGAGTTATGTAATCATTATGGGCTTAAAGCTGTGGACTCCCCCCCCCTCCCCCCCACCCCTCCTCAATAGGGTGAGCCTACCTATTGTCCTATCTGCCTAAATGGGTAAGATATAAAAGTTTTTATCTTCCAAAATCCTTCTTCCTCATTCTATTTTGCTTCTCCCAATTCTTCTTAGCAGATCACCTTTGAAGAAACCCCATGAGATAAAAGCAACTAGTCCAAGTTTAAGTTCTTCTATAGCTACCTTAGTTCATTAAAAAGGAAACCCACCTTTGGTATCTCTTATATATGCCCATCTAGAAAGAAGAAAGAAAAAAGAGGTGGTTTCACATATTTTCATATATCCATAGCCAAGTCCTATATGGGACCAAGCCGAGCCCTTCTAATTATATCTTGCTTTGTTAATTTACTTCTCTTAATGGCCACATGATTTATTCACTAACAAATGTGACATGCACTGTCTACCACCTTACATGGCCCCTCCCTCACTAATAACAAACATTCCTTCCTGACTTACATGACCATGACCAATTTTTTTTTTAGCTTCTCCGCTAATGCGTGACAATCGTGTAGCCTTGTTTAACTTTCTTAAGGAATCTCTTAATTAAGTGTCTAAAATACATTCTAACCCCCTAATCTAACTTAGTTTGTCCACCTTCTTAAATTAATTGGTCAATGGAAAATCAATTTATCAGCCTTAAACTCATAGGGCTTAAATGTTTTCTTTTCTAATTCCGATCAAAAGATCTTCGTGATAATGACCACAACTTGTAATCGTGTATGATTAAGGTTTAGAAATAATAAATAAAAGCAGAAAAAAGTTTTCCACGACGTTAATGGTACTATAAGCCTCTCATATAAGGTTTAAAAAAAAAAAAATTGTTTTTTCTTTCCTTTCCTAACCATATTGTGAATCCGTACGGATGATATTATTGTCTATGCCACCATTGGTTTGGCATGGGATATTTCTCCTTACAATAGCATCATGAGGAATACTTACTTACCATGCCCTATATAGCCTTTCATTAACAACCATCCTCTCCTGGCTTAAATGGCCATGACCAATTATTTAACTTCTCTAATAATGCAATGCTTTTCATGTAACCTTGTTTAACTTCTTAAGGAATATTAAGTGCCTAATATATGTTCTAACCTCCAAACTAACTACTAAGTTTGTCCACATTCTTAAATTAACCGGTCAATAGAAAATCAACCTATAAGCCTTAAATTTAAAGGTCTTAATTATTTATTTATTTTTTTTTCAATTCCGACCATAAGATCTTCGAGTTACAGGACCACATTTTGTATTAATCATGTGTAATTAGGAGGGTTTCAAAATAATATAATTTCAGTCCACACCATATTGGTGAAAAATTTTTAATTAGTCCATATAGATTATAGAACTAAAGTACTGTATCTCAAGGCATAATATATAATGCTTCTTTTAGAGGGAAAGCCAAACAAGATATAGCTGCTGACCTTTGATAAAGTGTGATTTCTTTGCAGGTATATGATATTAATATTGTAGTCTTTCTCACTAGGTGTGAATTTGTGATGGCGAATAGGTGCTAATTAAAACAAGTATTATGCATAAATATTGTGGTTGTCAAGTAGAAAAAAGGTAATAGTCCAAGCCTATAATCAAATAGGGGAAATGTTTTCTATAGGGGAAAGTAGTTCTTGCTCGTGCACGAGATGCAGGCCACACATTCATAAGCATCCGTTGAGATATCATTTTACTTATGAGGGGGAGGGGGAGGGGGAGGGGGAGGGGGAGCGGGAGGGAGCGGGATCATTTTGCCCTCATGTATTTAGGTGCAAAGCCACACACTCTCATAATTTTTTTTCCCCCCAACAAGCAGGGACAAGAAACCCTATCTGTTTTTGTAGCAACTCCTCCATCATGCAGATCAGTGAGGTATATGAAAACATTTTAACGGAAGGTAGCGCAATCTTTTTATATCCACCAATCATGTAAATCTAGGCATAGAGAAACACATGCAGAGATCTTTTCTCCAATAAATATACGAAGGAGCCCACAAGTCCTAGCTGACCGTGCTGAGAAGGTGGAAATGGCCAAACCAGAACCAATTAAACCAAATGGTGAGCTGGATCACAGCTCTTCAGTTTCCAACTTTAGAACCTATCAAGCGCTTATCATCCATGGGAACTTTGAATTGGGATGATTTGATGATTTGGTTGATTGATTGATTGAGCTGAGGTCCCACACGTGTTGAGTAAACATGGATGACCCACTCTCACTTGGTAATCATGGTGAAACAAAACATTGGAATTATAATGTCCCCAATAATAAAACGTGTACGTGTCCCTTTGGCTACCCTAAAAAATTTAAACATTGGAATTATAATGTCCCTGGGGGTTCTAGGAGTTTTTCAAAAAAAAAAAAAGGGGTTCTAGCAGTAAAGTTTTATACTTTTGTAGCTACCCTGGATGGGGATGATGGAAAGGCCATGCATGTGTTAGTGGGGAAAGCACGTGGAAGTAATTGAAACCTTTAGCTTGGTACGTATGCATGATGTAAATGGTTTCTCTTCTCTCTCATCAATGTGCGGAGAGAACTAAAAACAGAAGAGAGAGAGAGAGGGATGTTCATCTAACCTTTGGCATAGAAAGAAATTGTACTACTTCATTCATGGTGTCTATGATACAAATATTTAATAAAGTAAAGGAAGAGATTCATGCAAGAGAGATTATTTTCATTGACACTATTTCATAGAAAGTAGGGTGTTTTAATTATTTCATAGAGTCATTTATGTTCATTTCTATCTCGTTGTATTTAATGTTGGTTCTGTATTTGCATAATCGTGCATATAACTTTTTATTATAAAATTATTTCCAATGATCAATAAGTTTTTTCTTTCAAATTTAAATAAAAATAAAAATAAAAAACCTAGAAAAATCAGGATTAAAAAAGGAACACATGCAATATTTCTTTTCAGAGGAAGCCTTTCTCTATAGATAATCTAACATAGGCCTAAAAAGATTATATGTAAATAAGAAAAACAAAATGGAAACTAAAGAATCATTTGCTATCTATTATTCTCAATAAGATGCATACAATTGTGAAGTAGAGAATTTTCATAACCTTAATGAAGTGGATTGAGCCATTGAGGGTTATTTGAACTTTTCATTAGTATGGTAAAAGCTTAATATGCATGAAATTGGGAACAAAGACTCATATAGCCATTTTTTTTTATCAATTGACTTTCATATGACTGCGGAAAGTTTTACTTTCATCTATGTTGTAGGGTTCACCTACATATGTAAGAACATTATTATTCCCCCCTTTTTATTGAAAGTATGAAATAGCATATACTGTCGCTTGTTGCTAACATCCATCCAAACTCAATGATGACCACCAACAAATATAAGATCATCATCACTCTGCTTTTAGATTAAAAGTCTGAAATATCATTTTATGTTCCCTAACATCCGTCCAACAAAGATAACCATTCGGTGAAGAAGAAATGTAATCGATCTATAATTTTTTGTGAACATACCTAAGACTTAACCAGCTGAACTGGCTAGAGCCCTTGAAAATATTTCTAATTAAAAGCATTTTTATACATTTAGAAGATCTTTAATGGTATGTGCCTGTTTACAATGGGAGCACCCTGCCTACAATTGAATTTGGATGGGGATTGTTGCATAGATGGACCCCAACATTCACTCATATAAGAGTGTTTCGGTCCCCCACACCATTCATATGAAGAAACAAATCCTCCCATATTATGTAAGAAATTAAGTTTTCTCTGGATCTTGTATTACCATAGTTTTCTAAGGCAAAATGGATGTTGGTCCATAAGTTTATCTATATCTATCACTTGACAAATTAAGTGAGGCTGAAATTTAATTGAGGTAGGGTTTATCATTCAACACTAATTTTTAAGGTTTGAGTCGATTCTGACTTTGTCATGTCTATGTAAAACAAAGACTAAAGATTAGGAATAAAAAATATATATATAAAACTTTAGAAAATATAGACAATTGATAATATAATGCTAAGTGTGGAACACAAGGCAAGGTATATTATTGAATAAGAATCCCTAAAATTGACACCTTACCAATACATATTCCATTATTTTTATTTTTAATAAAAACAACCAAGGGCTTAAATTAAGTAAAATATTAACAATAATGTCATAAACATTTTCTTCTGCATTCAGCCGCCACCCACTTGTCCTAGTTCTAAAGCTAACACATTCATAAGATTCATAAAATCATTACCACAAACAATAATAAAAAAGAAGAAGGTTAGGTATTCAATGGTAGGGCTGCGATGAGAGGGGCACATAAGGGACTTTTTCAAGGGAAGGAGAAAAGAGATAGACACAAATCTAGGTATACTGATGGTATCCAACCTTTTCAAAAAAAAAAAAAAAAAACAACTAATATAAAAGTTATGAATCTACAGTAAAATTTGAAAACACCCCCACAGTCATTTTATGCTTTCTTGCTTTCAAACTAGCTTCTCCATCCTCGCATATGTAGTCCATACTTCAGCTACTTAGTGTCCCATCTCCAGACTTGTTTTGATTCCTTGCAACAAACCCTTGGCCTGAATCTCAATTCCATCTCCTACCATGCCATGATTAAGAGTAGACATTTTTTAACAATTTTTATAAAAAACCAGAGTTTCCCACCTTGCATCTCCTGAAATAGCATTAAAGTCCCCAACAACCAAAATGAATGGATGATCTTTAGAAAGGGTGGCCTAGAAATTGAGTGTCCCTCAACGAGACAATATCAATCTACTCGTATAGGTTTTTTTATGAGGTTTCTAGTTCCTCAATCCATCGATGAATATTTATTAAAACATTAAAAGAGTTTAGTTTAAAAATATTCTTAAAAACTATTTGAATCCAATGTAACCAGATAAAGTACAACGAAAATTGTAATTCCCCAATCCCGTGCCCAACACTTATCAATCCATGGACTTCTCTTTACCAAAATAAATAAATAAATTACATGAAAAAGACCTTGAAAAGCCATGAACACTCTAGAGTCTAGCCTGATGATAGAAAATTAAAATTAAAAGTATCATGCAAATCGAAGACTTTTGCAGTCCAAACACTTTTGGATAAGTCACAAGAAAAAAATAAATAATTGCCAAAGGGATTCACACTACGATTGCAAAAGTCACATATAGATCAGTAGTCCTTTTCCATTTAGCAAATGATTTTCAAGGAATATCTTCGAGTAAACCCTTCAAAAGATCTTAATATTTTTTTCTTTTTCTTTTCGTTAATGATGGTATCCAGGCCTTCGGCTTGACTAGTCCCGTAGGTTCATACTGAACTACAATCACACGGACTGGATCATACCAGGGTTGAATGAGAATCATTTAATTTTTACTGAAAACAGTGAAAAACACTAAACACCTCATGTGAGTGGCCCCAAGGATATAAGAGAAACAAACTCAGAACCATATGAAGATCCCTTACCAACTCAACTAACCTCTTGGAGTTAAATCCCAATAATTCATTTTCCTTCTAGATGACCTCGCAACATGCTCATCATCTTGAAGGTTTCTAATGAAGTGTATAGAACATGCGAGATAATAACAACTGCCTAGCGCAATTGGTGAGATGTGGTGCACAAAAAGTCCATGCTCAACAGAAGGTCTTGAGTTCAAGCCTCTTAGCTGTTATCTACATCCCCTCCTTACCTAAAAAAAAAAAAAACTCCAAGAGAATTAGAGGAAAATTAATCTTAAGAATACTAGGAATAATTGAATGGTAAAAGACACTTTACATGCGAGGGGTATTCTTCTGTGACATAAAAAGGAATCTAGACCTAGATCTTCTTCAATGGGCATTTGATGATTGGGTAGCACTTGGGATACAAGCACGAGTGGTGCCAGCCACTGGATGTGTGTTGCGCGTGCTTGTTCTAGGGGTAACCTCCATTTATCCCAGTTTTGCGAAGGGAGCAATCCCATTTTTCACCTTAAATTGGTCAAAATATACGAATTTTCTTACTTTTCGTGGAGGATTAAATCCAATAATAGGGGATCTATGACTGACCAATATTGCACACCATCATTTAACTATTGCAATTTTTTTCCTAATAATGGGTCACATGTATGGGACCCACTGAGGCATCGGTCATGGCCTGAAATAGATTTTAGAGGCTCATATATAAAGGCCATTCTTATGGTCATCAACAGATAGTTCCGTTAGAGTTGTCAACAGGTAAAAATTTCACTTACCCTTTTGTTTTTAAATCTCCACTTACCCACCAAGACTAAAATGGTGAACACTAAAAAGGTAAACACTGGTAAATGAATTGACAAAATTACATGTAGTTATATAAGGGTTTTTCTTATTTGCATCTTTTAAAGTATTAAATAATTTATAATTTTTTATTCAAAAAATAGTAATTTGTAATTTTTCTTAATAAGAATAAATACTATCATTTCCATTTCGCATTTCGCATATGCTAAAAGAAATTGTACAAATTAAAACAATAAAACCTTTTTAATCATTTTCTCTGAATTTCTAAAAAACTAATAAAATTTTCAGTTTGACTCAACTTAATATCTTTGATAGAATATTAAATTTACAGGTTGTATTCCGTCGTCGGCAGTCGGCAGTCGGCACCCACACTCCTACAAAGAAAATGTCGGAATCCCATCTACGAACGGCCAAACTTGGGCTTTTCATGGGAATGAGACCAGCTAGCATTAAACGTATTCACACTTACGTAAAATAATGTTTGGAAGTCGAGAAAGGAAACAAAAATGAAATTAAGCAGGAAAAAAATATATAAATCAATATTACTTTATCAATTAAAAAAAAAATTGTGCAAAACACATTCTACAGCATAACATTGAAAAATAGATCACCAAAAAGCACGTGGCAAGAGAATGCCATTAGCTTGCACGGTCATTGGGTTGGCATTCGGACTAATGAGAGGTCATACAAAATCTTCAGCACACTAAGGGAGGGGGAAGTGCAGTCTTTTCGTGTCAGCTTATGCCTAGGGTTAGATATACACAAGTGGGTAGTTTTTTTTTTCCCAAAAAGACATTAACTTGTATGCAAAATGGTTTTGAGCTTAAGGCGTCTCACGTCAAGATACATGACTATATGAGTATTGATTTTTTCTCTTTTAAAAATAAAAAATAACAATGTGTCTTGGCATAGGATACACCTTAGGCTTAGAGAACCCTTATGGTCTTTTAAGGAATCACTATACCTAGCGTACATGGGTTAGTCCATGTGAACTGTCATGTGACAAATAATCAAACGTTATACGTTATACTTCACTAGGCATAGTGAGAGAACGAATATATATATATATATATATATGCATGCGCTTGGGGTTGGGAAGTGGGTCTCTACATGGGAGTGTGTCCTACGCTAGTCCTTCCCTTGTCTATCTCTCTCATCCCCAAAATAAGAGGGAAAAAGTCTTTTCACATGAAAACTATATGAAATCATAATATTTTGCTAACATATAAAATTCATAAAATTCTCTATAGCTTAGAAAAGGGAGAGGATTTTATGAGCGATGCGGGATAAAAGAGCACACCAATGTGGTACAACAAAATAATATCATACATAAGAGGACAGTAAGATCATTTTATATAAAGAGGAAAGAGATGGATGCAAGGTGCAAGCTGCTAGCACACCCTACCCCAGCGGCTCAAAGAATGATACATGAATTCACCTATTGCAATATTTAGAATTGAGCCACTCTAAGTCAAATGCATCTTACTTGATTTTGGAATTTGGAATCGAATGAGTTTAGAATTTTGACTCTTTTTTTTATCCTAGAAAGTCAAGGGGAATGTCTGAATGATATTTCAATATGTGTATTTTGAACTCAACACATATTCTTTGAATTAACCTTTGTCATATTCCCAAAAGTTCTTAGATTAAGGGCATGATGGAGTTTTTAAAAATAATTTGAAAATGATGTATCATATGTCATTATTTATCTTCATTGTAAAAAAAATGTATATACTATACTAAAAGGACGAAAAGATAAAATTACAAATTATTTAATACCTTGAAAGATATCAACAAAAAAAGAAAAATACCAAAATTAAGTGCTTCATTATGGATTTTCATACATGCTTTTCTTTCTGGTCTAACCCCTTTTAAGCCACATTGAATGTTCCTTTGGTCAAGCCCATTGTAAGATGGAAAGCATCCTCCTCGGATTAATAACATGTCAAAAAATATTTGATTAGTCAGGACTTTTGTTGGTAGATAATTTTGTGGGAAATTATCATGTGGAATATATTTTGGTGAAGTAAGAGGTCCAACCGGTCAATAAAACCAGAAAAATCATTGAAATTCCAATTTGATCGAATGAGGTAATATTGTAATCTCTTGGAAAAGACTTCCTTAAAAAGAATTATTAGAAAAGGTGGGTTGATCCATCAAATCAATTTGACGAACCGAGCCAGCCTTGAAACACTTAATTTTATTAGATTAGTGCATTGGTGCCAAGCAGGTTGATCTTTTTTTTTTTTTTTTTTTGTTAAAAAATGATCTTTATTAAAAGGAAAAGAAAAGATACATCAAAAACCAAATAAAAGGACAAGACAGAAACCTTAGCGTCACTAACAATCTCCACTTTCGACATGGTCGTCAGCAGAGAGAGACACAAGCAGGTTGACCTATCTTAGTTGTTCCAAGGAAAATAACAAACTCCAAAACCAAAGAAAAATGGTGTTATACATGATCATTTATAGAACCGTTGAATGGAATATGAGGATCTATAATATATTTTCTTTAGTCCTATGCTATGGTTGCATGTATGATCACATATTACCCAGATCTGTGTTTATCTTTTTCCTCTTTTCAGAAAAAATTATTTTATCCCTCTTATCTCAACCCTCTCATTAGTTAAATCGTTAACTCCAAAAAAAAAAAAATCGATGATATACCTAACATCCTCATATAGATTTAAGGATTTTGCCTCTAATATAAAATCATTAGTAGTGGAGAGGATGAAGTTCCATTATTTTCCAATGTTTCATGGTTTCAGACGTGAGAAAGATGGAATTTTAACAAAGCAACCGTACTACCGACAACCATCATCCGGGGACGCGGAGTGGGTTACAGTCGCACGGATAAAAAACAAAGAAACTGCAGACCCTTTTTAACTGGATTGCTTTCACAAAAGCTATGCAAGCCCTTTCCGCCAGACAAATGGAATTTCCACACGTGAAGACATGTACAACCTTCATTGAACCTTACACATATGCCCACCAAAATTTGACTCACATTTGATTGAGAGAGAGAGAGAGAGAGAGAGTGAGTGAGTGATCGATGAAGCTAGTCCAAAGAGATCAAAATGCTAGTCATGGTTTTTATATATATTTGTTGACCTGAATTTGTTGACTTTAGTGCCAAAGCAAGTGACCCATGCAACCCAAACGTATCAAATCTACGTTCCCAGTCAGCACACGACTCTAAGACAACGTTTTCTATTGTTTCTAGACAGGGAAACAGTAAAAATAGATTTTTATGTTTTTAAAAATAAAAATAGATTTTTTAATATTTAATAAATATATTTCTTGAAATGTTTTTTACAGATATAATACCATTAAAAATCCCAATAATATCATTAAATGGATAAAAGGGAGAGAATGTTCGATTGCTTCTTTTTAGGTTTAAATAGTTGACAGATTTATTGGGCACAATAGTTTTTTTTTTCTTTTCTCTCTTAAATTCGTTTCTAGAAACGGTCATTTCTAGATTTGTTAATAGAAATAGATTTTTATTTATGTTTCTGGAAACGGATGAAACGGAACAACTTTATCAAATGCTTTTTTCGTCGCTTCTCCGTTTCTAGGAATAAGAAAACACAGAAACAGAACATTGTCAAATGGTACCTAAATCTAAAAGTACACAGAAACAGAACATTGTCAAATGGTGCCTAAATCTAAAAGCACATTATCATTCATTTTGGCAATTTCAAAAGAAAAGTTGTGATACTTTAGAAATTGATTTAATGAGGTCTACTAGCAGATTCTCATGAGGAGAGACTATGTCAACCCAAAGATTGCAACGAGATTCCCTAGACCCTTAGCACATTCAGTGTGTGATTTATAATCATCTTGTCTTTTCTCAAGAGAAGTTACAAAACCAAAAAGAAAGAAGGTTCATTATTTGACAGTCTTTCAGGGAGTTTGTCTATCTGATAAGCTCTGTGACTCATGTTAAGGATGCCGGCTTCAACTCTGTTGTGTTTTCATGTAAAAGAATTTTAAGTACAGTCTCTTGACCTTCGGTGAAGAGATAATCATTTCATTCATAGGATCTAAGTGGCTGCTTAAACTAGAGATGGAATTTTAGGTCTTGAATAATAGGGGACAAGATATTCATTATTTATAAAGTTCAATCACAGAGTCATATCATTGATAGTGGGTGAAGAAAAACCTCCAATAATATGAAAGTAATTCAAAATAAATTCACTTTTGATCACAATGATTTGATGTTATGCTTGAACTTCAAGAAGATTTGAATGCCATCATTATCTCATATCCTTTGGTGTTGATCCAAGGTCCAAAACATCCTCTATTATTGGGATCTCATGGATGAAGAGATTCTTCTTTATCATGGTTTAGAAAATCAGGTCTTTTTTCTAATATTTATTAATTTGTGAATATAACATGTTTTAATTAGATGACTTTATAATGTTTTTTATATTATTTATTTTATGGCAAAAGGTTTTGTGCATAGCCATGCATGATGAACTGTAAAACAAGTGACCCATGCAACCCAAAAGTACCAAAACTATGTTCCTACTTACCACGCCGACTCTAAATCTAAAAGCACATTATCTTTCATTTAGGCAATTTCAAAGGAAAAGTGGTGATACTTTAGAAATTAATTCAATGAGGTCTATTAGTAGATTCTCACGAGGAGAGACTATGTCAACCCAAAGATTGCAACGAGATTCCATTAACAACCCCCAGACCCTTAGCATAGAATCCTGAGTATCAGATCATGTACAATGAGTATCTCTTTTTCTTCAGTTTGTGATCTATGATCATCTTGCCTTTTCTCAAGAGAAGTTGCAGAACCAAAAAGAAAGAAGGTTTTACAGTCTTTCAAGGAGTTTGTCTATCTGATAAGCTTTGTGACTCATGTGAAGGATGCCAGCTTCGACTCTGTTGTGTTTTCATGTAAAAGAATTTTAAGGACAATCTCTTGACCTTTGGTGAAAAGATAATCATTTCATTCATAGGATCTGAGTGGCTGCTTAAATTAGAGATAGAATTTTAGGTCTTGAATGATAGGGACAAGATATTCATTCTTCCTAAAGTTCAATCACAGCGTCATATCATTGATAGTAGGTGAAGAAAAACCTCAAATTATATGAAAGTAATTCAAAATAAATTCACTTTGGGTGACAATGATTTAACATTATGATTGAACTTCGAAAAGATTTGAATGCCATCATTATCTCATATCCTTTATTGTTGATCCAAGGTTCAAGACATCCTCTATTGTTGGGATCTCATGGATGAGGAGATTCTATCTTCATCATGGTTTAGAAAACCAGATATTTTTTCTCATATTTATTAATTTTTGAATATAACATGTTTTAATTAGTTGATTTAATATTGTTTTTTTATTATTTATTTTATGGCAAAAGGTTTTGTGCATAGCCGTGCATGATGAATTGTACTCAATTGTTGGATGGGGATGAGAGACTATGGTGCACCCCTTCACCCCAATCTAACGGTTGTGTGCATGATTGTGCACTATTCACGATCATGCACAAAACTTCTCCTCTTATTTTATGGGAAAAGATTGGGTATACAATCTGTATACTGTATGCTAGCACCCACTGTGTTCTTTTCCCCTTCTTGAAATGACCCCCATATTCTTCCTATATGATATCCCATCATGTGCCCCCATTGGTGATGTGTGCTAGCTTACCATACATAAGTAACATACCTATCCCTCTCCCTTATTTTATATAGTAAAATCATATAAAATAATTTCATAAAATATTATTATTGCTAGGTCTGAATTATGCAATGTTGGAAATATCCATCCAAGAGATACATGTGTTTATACAATATTGGAAATATTCATCCAAGAGATAAATGCAAACACATGTATCAAGGTCGAGGTCGATGGCAGTAAACTCAAGTACCCAATATAGTGTTGTGTTACGGTCACTCTCCTTAAAACTGTAGATGTCTCATATGGTTCAAATTGGATTCTTGCGAATCTGCCTCCAAGATAAAACAACTTTGCAGACCCTTCTGGTGGTTGTTGTATTCACTTATTAAGCCATGTCGGAACACTTCAGGGTTGTGCTCATTGACAAAATAAAACAATGTATAAAGAAAGTCAAGAGAAAATGGTAGCTAGTTGAGATCCCAAACTATTAGAGAAATGGGGGTAAATCTCCTCTCTACATATAAGAGAAGAAGTGACACCACCAATGATTGTATCCAAAAGACATGCCTAAACATCATATCTTTCCCACAAGACATCAATTAATCATTCAAACATGTCTTCCACTAGTCACACTTCTTAGTCATTTAGGTGCCTATTAGGAAAATGCACAACCCTCTAACCAAAAAAAAAACTAATATTTGAATAATTTATTTAAAATTTCAACGATCTCTTACATAATTCACAGTATTCAAAATAATCAATAAATCCAATTGAACATAATAGAAATAGTAAAACACATTAGTGAATTTGTCTTTTGGATCCGAATCTACACTATGTTTGATAAGCCATGTTAAAATATGTAAGTAAAGTTAGACTTCATGAACATTTCTTTATTGGTGTAGGCGATTAACTTACTATTTACATCCTTCCATTTGATCCTTTAATGATCTTTTTGTATAAGTGGATATTTTTATCTTGTTACCATCTTAGAATCATGGGTGTTTAAAGAATTCACCCTTAAAAGTTTCATTGGTAAGTGGTTTCATCTCTAACAACCACTTAGATATAGTATATATGCACCATAGTTAATACATTCCCACCATTTTTTTAGACTGGCTGATAAAAAATCTTATACCTCATCCTTTATAAGAATGAAAAAATAATAGGTAGTACGTCAAAATGAGAAAATAATAGTAGTACTAAACAAATCATCTACTGACCTCATTTTTTCCATTTGAACTTAATTCTAGGAATCTCATCTCATATAAGTAGGGCATCCATCACATTACTTATGTCACAGACCTTAAATTCATTATTTTCTTAGATGAAATACATATAACCTTCGTAAACCGAGACTTTTGTAAGCACGTATGCTATGATCATTTCATGATTTTTCATAGTTGATGACAATGGTACTATTTATGTATTCCTCACCAAGTTATTTCCAAAAACTTACTTATCATAATTTAGTGACATAGGAAGCATCAGTTTTTGCTATAATGAAAAATCCGCAATAAATTTTTTTATTATTCTTATACCGGATTTCTCAAAGCCACAAGTTCAATTTTCATGATAGATTTAGTATCACATATTTGAATTCTAATTTCTATAAAATCCCTCAACTATCAAATATGTGTATACTACTACTGGTAATCATAATTTCTTTTGTGTCTGAAGCATAGTTAACAAATTCGGATTCGGGAATTATTCGGGCGGAGAATTATTCGGAATAATTCAATTGATTAATTTAAGGATTCAGTCAAAAAAGCAGTCAAAAAAGCGAATATGACGTTTTGTTTTTTGTTTTTTTGTTTTTATGTTTTTTTGTTTTTTTGTTTTTTTATTTTTTTTAAATATTGTTTAAGTGGACCAAATAATTCGGTTTAATTCGGTTCGGCCCGAATTATTCACGTTTAAAATTCAAATTAGTAAAATTCGCATTTTTTACCGAATTTTATTTTTAATTCGGATTCGGTCAGAATTTTTATTTAATTCAGAAAATTTTGGTTCGGCTGAATAATTCGCGAATTATTCGGCCGAATTGCTAACTAGGGTCGGAAGACATGATAATGAATATCCATGGCCGAATATAAGAACATCTTCTCGATGCAAATCGAAGTCTTCCCATGCAATGATGCACCTTGTCTGACGTGTAATACAACTTCAACAACGTGGATGACATGTTGGTGGACCCAAATCCAACATCGGTAAAATATTAGTCAAGATTGAAAATCCATAAAAATATGAATAACTAAATAAAATAAAATTTCAATAATTTCATTGGACATACTAATTATGATGCAACACAAATAGTGTTGTATGTTAACAATTTTGTGTTCGCAAAAATCATTACATCATCCATTGGATCACAAAAGTATCATTGAGATAACTCTGGGAAAATTTCCTAGCACTTATTCCACCTTTTGCACTCTATAAAGTGAAGTAAACATACCTTATGGCCCGGATGTCCGTAAGGTTTGGTCTTGTCTCAGTCAAAATTGAGTTACTTAACCCAAACAATTCCAAGTGAAATTTAAACTTCAAATATTTCATAAATTCCTTGTATGTGCATGGTCCCAAGTATGTAAAGTTGAACAAAATCAAAAACATGATTCATAAAGATGATAAACTCATTCGTGGGTTGTTCACACGGTTAGGGCAAATTGGGAATTTTGTGGATAGATGCACGGTCCTAAGTTTAATTCCCCATTTGTGCATCTATGATTTAAGTAGAGACCGTGGCGATGGATTTCTGCGCTAATTTCTTCAAGGATTAGTCGAGGAGCACGTAAGCTAGTCCAAACACCTTGGTTTAAAAAAAAAATTGATAATTAACAAAACTAAAGAATACTCAACATAATTAACCATCTCCAATATGTCATGCATAAAAAGTAGAAACTGGTTCAAAATGGGCTTTGTACATAACCTAGAGCCATAGTCCAGAATCCAGATTGATGCAATCACTAACATTGGAAGTACCTATTTCAGCTGTCACAACTCTTAATGAAGTATACTTTCTGTAATTAGAAAGATGCAGCCAATGGAATGAGTTGATAGAAAATGACTTGCCTCTTTCTCTTCATTCAAACTCAAATTAATAGAGTTTACAACAAAACTTTCTTTTCAAATAAAATTGAAAGAAAATAATCATTACTCTTTAAATCAAACGAAAGGCAATGACAATGGAAGGAAAGTAATCTCAATACTTCAAATCGAACAAAAGTAACCATACTTTTTTTTTTTTTGGTGACACATGATTTCAATTTTCAACCATTGGTATAGTGTTGATCGATCGATCATATTAATATTGGTTAAATCAATACCAATATTTGATCAATTCGAATTAATTTTCAAGATTAAACAGAGAGAGAGAGAGAGAGAGAGAGAGAGAGAGAGAGGGGGGAACTAATCCATACGCATCAGCGGGATCCTCTTATTCAACGATCAAGGCATGTATGAATATATTCTATTCCTCTTGTTCCAAGGTTTACAAGAGAGAATGCTCTCTTAAACAGATTTATCATATTGACAATAAGAATTGCAATTATTTAAGAAATTTTATCGTCTTAAAAATTGTTGAAAATAATTTTATCTAAAAGATATATATGTTAACATATATAACAAGAGAAATAGAATATTTATTTGAGCCATAGACAAACTGACGCGGATGGCAGAAAACTCAAGTGCCAAATACAATGTAATGAACTTGAAAACACATGGAGAAACTTTGGGGATTGATGGTGCGATTTTTCTTAATTTTTCTAAGTTCATTTTTGTTCTAGGGACATTTTTATAATTTTGCTTCATTTTATTCATTCACGAATTTTCATGCACATTTTATCATACTGTCATCATGACAATTAAGGTTTATTCCACATGTTTGATTTTCATTGTGTTTTTAATGTTTTCATGGTGTTTTTCACGCATTCATGTATTTAGGGTTAGGGTTCTTATGGCATAGGTTCAATTTAACTGTGAATATGTGCCCTACCTTAGCATTTTTTTTGTTTGTATTATTTAGTTTAACTAAAATAATAAAAAGATCAGTTTAACCAAATGAACCAAAGTGCCAACACCTTCCTTGAATCATTGGATCATAACATTGATCAATACTCAGAAAAACAGTTCGATCAATCCCGATTAGAGTTGCATAGAATTAATTTTGTTTTTAGTGAGTATACACTCTTCTCTAGGTGATGACTCAATTTGATAATAATCATTTTTTATTCATATCCTTACATGATCACCACCTTCTCAATCTATCACTATCTATCAGAAATCTCCCAAGACAAAATATAGAGAGAGACATGGAGATCTATTTGAGGGTTCTCTCCTTTGAAAGTGCCCAAAAAAAAAAAGGGTTCTCTCCTTTGAGACACTAGTACTCCATTGTTCAAATTGATCCAACAAGAAACTCGTGGGTTATGGAGCTTACGGCCTTAAATCGATGAACGTGTGTTTTCTTCTGTGCGTTGAATTCTGATAAAAATAAAATATTAAAAAAAAAAACCCTGCATTGCATTGATAGTCTAAGAGACATGTCTCTCCTTCTGAAGGGTCTCTTCCAAGTTCCACATCCCACTTGAAGCTTAGACTGTGATAACAGCATTTGATACTGTGTATCGCCTTGTCTCCAAAAAGGTGTAAACGTGTGCTCTTGCCCTTTTGGAGGGGCACTTTACGGCATCTGATTCATTCTAGAGTGAGAAAGTGAGACAGAAAGAGAGTATATAACCAACCAAATCTTGGGTGTTTTGAAAACTTGGGGGCTTTTGCCAAAGTTTTGTAGAAGTGGGAGTATTATTCAAAGTCCAATAATAAGGTACTCTGGAGTGTGGAGTTGACTCAAACTAAGGTTTTTGGTTATTATTGGGGTTTTTTTTTTTTTTCAATTTGCTATTTTAAGAAAATGACAAGTGCAGGAGAGAGTGATCAAGAGTAAAAGATGAAAAAGGGTTTTACTACTTTTGGTGGGATAAGGGGTCATTGGATTTTGAAAATATATAAATAACGTAAACACAGATAGAATTAGATAAGAATTGATCAAGATCCATAAGATTGTAGGATTGGGCTTTCGAAATATCATTAGCAGTCAATCAGGCAAAGATAGATTTGTTAGAAAATGGGAAGGCCCCCCTCCCCCTCTCCTTTCAAATTACAATGATACAAAATAGCAATTGCTTTCTCACTCTTTTCTTTTTCTTTTTTAATTTTGTTTTTGGGTGTTTTAAAGAACTCTTTATATTTTTGTTCTCCACTTGCATAAAACTGAATTCATGTCCATGTCCATCCACATCACTTAGCTAGGAAAAAGGGAAGCATGGGTCGGTACCCATACCCTTTTTAGACGCTTAAATTTTAAATTGTATCAAAGGATGACCATCAATCTCTCTCTCTCTCTCTCTCTCTCTCTCTCTCTCTCTCGCTCAGTATTAATCAACACCAGAGAAAGGTGTTATTGGTTTGAATCAGAAAAGGAGATTAGTACTCCACTTTAATGAAAGCTGGAACCAGATCCCAGATTGAAGCTGTACAAGAAGCTTTTGATTCCAGTTTTAATTTTGTACGTGCCATGTTTTTTGAAAAAAAATCGTCTGCAATTCCGATCTCGTACAATTTCGTGAAATACCATCTTCAGGGGATGACACGTGTATTGATACCAATGCAATGGTCCAGATCTAATTTAAATGTCTTTTCACTGATTTAATGTTTTATTAGTTGTACCAGATCTTGACCATTGTATTGGTATCAATACACGTGTCACCGCCTGAAGGTGGTATTGCACGGAATTGTATGAGATCGAAATTGCAGATGATTTCAACCCATCTTTTTTTTGTTCAAGATTGTGGACTGACTTCTCCAATATGTTTTTATCAGGAAAAAAAAAAGCGTTTCCGATGAGCGTTTTCAATGGAATGATTGTCTTTTTTTGCCTTTATGTGGTTACTCCATGCGAGGAGGAACATATACGCTGCCTATATGTATTAATATGCCCATGCCGAGTCAATAGTTGCACGAGATTGAGAAACTCATGATTCAAAACAAGGCATAATTGACAAAGATGAGAGAGAGAGGAAATGGCCAAACCATCCTTCCTACTGAAGAACTCTGGTTTATTCCAAAAGCGGTCCAGCCAGTCAGCGGCTTCTTTGCTTAGGATGGACCAATTAAACCAAATTGGTAAGCTGGATCACAGTTCTTGATAGGTTTCCAAACGGTGGAATCCATCAACTTCTTGTCATCCATGGAACTTGTAAAGATTCATGTTTGATGATTGATTTATTGATTATTGATTAATTGATTGATGATTGATCAATTGATTCAATGAGTTAGGGCAAAAGGGACCCACACGTATTGCATAAATTAACATGGGCTAGGCATCCACTCCCACTTGATAATCATGGTGAAACAAAACATTGAAATTATTATGTTCCAGACAGTGAAACCCTAAAAAATTAAGCTGTTAAAAGTTCTAACAAAAGATTGAGACATTAGTAAGAATATTAAGTTAAAAAAATAATAAAATAAAATAAAATAAAAACTGTAGGTGAATGAATTGGTAAATGAGAATCCATTCACCGGGGTCAAGGAACACGAGAATGGTATTAGAAGTATTTTTGAGAGATTCTAAAGCCCTGACAAGGTTTGTGAACCCTTGGATGGGACGATAAACCTCATTCCCTAATGAAAGGAAATTTTTATCTTTATTTAACAAGTATTGAGTTAAAATAAAGTTAATTTAAAAAAATAGAAGGTAAACAAGAAAACAAAATGAAAACAAGAGAAACATTTGTGATCTATTCTTTAAGATCGATGCATATAATTGCAGAGTGAAGAATCCTTAGGACCTCTATGAAATGGATTGAGGGTTATTGAACAAGCTTGTATTAGTCTGGTAAAAATTAACATGCATGAAGTTGAGAAGAATGATGAATATTAATATTTTTTTTATCAACTTTTAAAATATTTTAAGAGAAAATATTGGGTATGCTATCAGTGTATACTATAAGTTAGCACCCACTATGTGTCTCTCTCTCTTTCTCCTTTTGAAGCCCTGCCCTTCCGGTATGATACCTCATCCAGTGTCCCCATTGGTGTTGTCCGCTAACTTATCGTACACCAATGGCATACCTATCTCTTTCCTTTATTTTTAAATAAGTGAAATTATTGTTTTTATTTATCAAATCTATTGGCAAACGGATATGCCAAAAAAAAAAAATCTTTTTTTGTGAGACTACAAATACTGAGATTTCGATCCAAGGCCATATCTCGATTACGACTGCAGGCCTAGATGTGGATTTAGTAATCGGTATCAAGATTGGTATCAGTATCAGTTGATAGTGATATGATACTAATCAGGATGAGTCCCTATCGAATGAATATATCTTTCTTTCTTTTTTTTATTTTTTATTTTTTCGTGATTTGTACCGATCCAATACCAATAACTTAAACCGTGCCTAGAGAGACTTTACCAGCTGAACAGGCTACTACTGTCTTTGAAGATCCATATTTCTAATTATAAGCATTCTACATATTTTGAAGACCTATAATGGGTTGTGCTTATTTATACAATGGGAGCAACCTGCCAATACAATTGGATTTGGACGTGAATTATTTCATGGATGAACCCCAACATTCACTCTCATAGTACTTCGGTCCCCACAGTATACATGAGGAAACAAATCCTACCATATTGGCATATTATGTAAGAAAATTTTCTTTAGGTGTTACATTCTATATTTTTGTAAGGCAAATGGATGCATCTCTCCGCAAGCTCTTTCTATCAATGGAAAATTAGGTGAAACTGAAATTAAGGTATGGCTAATAATTGTTTCATACTAATTTGTTAAGTTAGCCAAATCCAATGCCAAATTAAAGCAAAGAAAATTATTAGAAAAAAAAAATCTAAAAATATATGCATACCTTTAGACAAGGCTATATTATTAACTAAGAACACCAAAGTTGTCACCTGACGAATATACATTGTCATTAGGGTTGCCAACAAATTGTGTATGATAGGGTAACGGCCTTCTCTTACCCTTACCCTACCCACCTAGCCTAAATGGAATAATTTTAAATAAAATGGTTTTTGTGGGAGAGTGGCTCTTGTGCCAAGATACATGGAGGATGAAATGATTGGCCCTCTAGAAATAGAAAATGATGCCAAATTTGATGCTTCATCTTGTGCTTCTATTGGCCTTCATGTACAAGCAAAATAAACCACACTCCCCTACACGAAATGCTTCCCTTGAATTTATATCACCTTTCAAATGCAAGTTAGGTATGGCAAATAAATAGGCTAACACAGGTAAATGAATTGACTAAATTGTATGTATTGCATATAATATTAGATTTCACTATATATATATATATATATATATAATGAGAAGATACAAGAAAAAAAGTACATAATATGGTAAAAAAGAATGCTTCTCGGTAGCATCCCCCTACGCTCTCTCACATATCTACCCCTTATCGTGGGAGGAGGAGGAGGAGGAGAGAGAGAGAGAGAGAGAGAGGCACTAGCGTACACTATGCAGATAGACAGACATAGGAGCATGTGAAATTATCAACATGTCCCTATGAAATGAAAAATCTCATACATGTTGATACCCCTGCGCACATTCTCATTGGCCCCATGCTGATGGACGCATGAGCCACATGATTTGGAGAAAAAATTAATAAATACAAAGAAGGAGAAAATTGCACTCTGAGATCATGGGGACATTTTTTCTCATATGATTAAAAATAATTTAATATTTTGAAATTTGACCATATTCTAAAACCTAGGATATACGCCTAGTCAAGTGGAACTACGTCAAACTAGTTGGCTCTTGGTTGAGTTGGGTTGAGTTTGGTTCTATTAAATTATAGCTACTTTGTAGTTCTGTCGCTGTTTGTTCTCACACAAAGACACACTCCCCAAAGAGATATGTGAAAAACTGGCATTAGATCTCAATGATTTGCAGTATCAACAGCTTTTCCCAAAATCAAAAAAATAAAATTAGAAACAAATTGAAAAAAGGAATGAGACCAGCTCAATTGCATACACCATATACAATGAAAAATAAGTTGAACTACTCAGCATAATAACTTGGCTGAATTATAAAATTTCAAAATAATTTCTTTATATCTTTTTCATTATGGGTATAAATATTTGCTTTTATGAGGTTGAAGGGAAATGAACCAATAAGATAATCAAAAGTTTAAAAAAAAAAAAATTAAGATAATCAGAAGTTCATAAATGATACATGAAATTTACCTATTGCAATATTTAGATTGAATTATTTATAGAATCCTAAAAAGTTAAATGCTTAATTATTGATGTATATACATGGGAAATGCGTTTCATGCTCTTGTCAAGATAACCATTTTTAATTGTCCTCTTTGAACCACATGGAATGTTTTTTCAGTCAAACTAATTATTGGATGAAAAACACCCTCATTAGATTAATTAATAATCACCCATCAAAAAATATTTAATTCATTAAGATATTTTTCTTATACTTTATGAGAATAATAGATGATTTTGTGATAAAATACACAAAATTTTGACAATTCTATTGTGAAAGGTATTTGGACTCTCAAGGCTATCTTCTCTATTTTGGTAAAGCAAGAGGTTGAACCGGTCCACTTTACATGCCTATATATAGTATATAATATAGTAGGGAGTAGGGAGGAGGAAAGTTAATTAAATTCTCTTTCTATGTTTTCTTGTCCCAGTGAAGGTAGTCATGGTTTCACACGTGAGATGAGGATGCATGCAAATTTTATTCTCTGGCCACCGTAGGCTGTGGAGGTGGAGGTGGGGGTGGTGGTGGTGGTGGTGGTCCTATATTTTAAGTCGGCAGAGTAAGATTGGGGTGGGGTGGCTGGTGGGGGTTAGTCAAGATTCAGAAAGAGTCTACTACGTACCGACAACAATTATACGGTTGTTACAAGGAAAAACAAAGAAAGCTGCTAAGCTTTTTTCTAGATTTCATAGCAATATTATGCAATGTTAGCTGGCAAAAAGGAAATTCCACACGTGACACGTACCCCACCCCTTCATTGAATGGATTCAACTCTTCTTATGAGAGTCCATCGCCCAGGTTAGTCCATAGTTATCTAGGCGAGCATCATATGTTTAGGTTAGCCCATAATTATTGGTCACTATTATTTAGCTTTTGTTCTTGTATTTTGCCCTATGTTGAGTTCTCTTTATTGGCTTAAGTCTTCATCTTCCCCTCTTTTTTCCTTGTATATTCTTTTCCTCTAGGTAATGAATTATTTATTCACCAAAAAAAAAAAAAACTTGACTTTGGTGACCAGCAACTTTTTTTTTATTATTATTTATTAACAAAGGTGTCCGGACCAACTTACGCACACCTCGACTAATCCTCGTGGAGACTAGCGCAGAAACCCACCGCTACAGTCTCCACTTAAATCGCAGATGTACAGATGGAGAATCGAATCTGAGACTGTGCGCCTATCCACACAATTCCCAATTTGTCCAAACCATCTAGGCAAACCCATGGATGGGTGTGGCCAACAACCAAATTTTGCCAACATTTACATTAATTATTCCAAGTAGGGGTGTCAAAAGAACCCTACCAACCTAAACCACTCTAAGCTCGAATAAGGCTTGGGTTGGGATTTTGATGCCCCAAACTAGGTCAGGTAACTTGGGGAGGCATTGAGCTGAGTCTGGTCCAATTTAATCTGGCTTAATCCTATATACATTATGTATATCTCAGTCTTTAAAAATCTTTTATCAAGTTTTTTTTTTTTTTTTTTGGGGGGGAGGGGGAGGGGGAGGGGGGATACGGTGGTTGAACTTTGAAGTTTGTTTATAAAATATGAATTATTTTTCTTTTCTTTTTTTTTTTGGGGGGGGGGAGGATAAGGTGGTTGAATTTTGAAGTTTGTTTCCAAAATATGAACTATTTTTCATTTGGATGTTTGTATTTACATGCTATTAATATATTATAGATCTATTTATGGTTTATTGTTTATATCAGGTTAACAATATATATTATAGATCTATTTGGTGTCAGTCATGTTTCATTTCCGTTTAGTGCATACATGGACACAAATGACAATATATAAGGGCTGTCAATGTCAATTAAGGTCAGGCTGAGTTATGTTGAGCCCGACAGGATTAAGCTTGGGCTAAGATATTATACCAACTAGACCTCCTTAATTACTAGTCTCATTTTTGGATACACTGATAGTTTGAGTCAGCTATAGAATGTCCATGCATGTGTTATGCATTAGTTCGTAATGCTATGTTCAATAATAAATGTGTTCAAAGGACAATGATAGTAACCATATTCTTCATTGGCTTCTATTCAATTCTATATACATCATCACCTTCTCAATCCATCACTATATATCTATCAAAAATCTCCCAAGAAAATAAAGAGAGAGACTTCAAGATCTATTTGTGGGTTCTCTCCTTTGATACTTTTGTCTTCCCTTGCCAATTTGATCCAATAAGAAACTCATGGGTTATGGAGCCGACAGCCATATTGAAGTATTCTACTGACACAGACAGATCGAGGCCATGTAAGATTGTTGGATTATTGGGCTTTGGAAATTTCCTCGGCAATCAATCAGGCAAAGATGGGTTTGTTTGAGAATGGTAAGGTCCCCCCCCCCCCCCCCCCCCC